>NC_042981.1:11570442-11645619 GCF_901001165.1 Salmo trutta | reverse complement strand
AATACCTCACACCAAACATACCCACCACTACACCTACTACTACCACCACTACTACCACCACCACCACTACCCTCACACAACCGTCACCACCACTACCACCACCACCACTACTACCACCACCACGACCACCACTACCACCACCACTACTACAACCACTAACACCACCACTACCACCACAACTACTACCACCACCACCACTGCCTTCACACCACCACTACCCTCACACCACCACTACTACCACTACCACCACTACTACCACCACCACTACTAACACCACAACCACTACCACCACCACCACCACTACCCTCACACCACCACTACAATCACTACTAACACCACTACCACCACCGTCAAAACTACCACCACCACCACCACTACAACCACCATCACCACCACTAACACCACCACTACCAATACCAACACCACAACCAATAACCTCACACCAACATACCCACCACTACTACTACCACCACTACTACCACCACCATCACTACCCTCACACCATCACAACCACCACCACTACTACCACCACCACTACAACCCTCACACCACCACTACCACCACCACCACCACTACTACCACCACCACAACTACCACCACACCACCACAACCACCACCACTTCTACTACCACCACCATTACTACCACCACCACTACTACCACCAACACCCCCACTAACACAACCACTACTACCACCACCACCACTAACCTCACACCACCACCACTACCCTCACACCACCACCACCACAACAACTTCTATCACCACCACCACTTCCACCACTACCACCACCACCACAACCACCACTACAACCACAACCACTGCTACAACCACTACCACCACTACTACAAACACCACTACTACCACCACCACCACCACCACCATTTGCCTCACACCACCAACACTGTCACCACACCACTACCACCACTACAACCACCACCACCACTACCACCACTACTACCAACACAACCACTACCACCACTACTACCACCAACACCACTACTACCACCACTACCACCACCACCACTACTACCACCACCAACACTACCCTCACACCACCACAACCACCACTAATACCACCACCACCACTACTAACACCACTACCACGACCACCACTGCCAACACAACTACCCCCACCAACATTACTACCACAACCACCATGACTACCAATACCCTCACACCACCACTATCACCACTACTCCTACCACCACCACTATTTCCACCACCACCACCACCACCACAACCACAACAACTACTACAACCACCACAACTTTCCACAACCACCACTAGCCTCACACCACCACTACCACCACCACCACCACTGCCAACACAACTACCACCACCAACATTAATAAACCACAACCACTACCACCACAACTACTAACACCACCACCACTACCCTCACACCACCACTACCACCACTACTAACACCACTACCACCACCGTCATCACTACCACAACCACCACTACTACCACCACCACCACCGCCACTAACACCACCACTACAACCACCACCACCACCACTACCCTCACACCACCATCACAACTACTACCACTACTACCACCACCACCAGTAACCTCACACAACCGTCACCACCACTACCACCACCACTACAACCACCACCACCTCCACTACACTCACACCACCACAACCACCACGACCACCACTACCACCACTACCACCACCACTACTACCACCACCACCACTACAACCACTAACACCACCACAACTACTACCACCACCACCACTACCTTCACACCACCACTACCCTCACACCACCACTACTACCACCACCACCACCACTACTACCACCACCACTACTAACACCACTACCACCACCATCAAAACTACCACCACCACCACAAACCTCACAACCACTACCACCACTACTACTACCACCACTACGACCACCACTATTTCCACCAACACCACTACCACCACCACCACTACCCTCACACCACCACCACTACCACCACTACTTCTACTACCACCACTACCCTCACATGACCACTACCACAGCTGCCAACACAACTACCACCACCAGCAATACTAACACCACCACCACCACCAGCACTACCACCACCACTACCACCACCACTACTACTACCACCAACTCTACCCTCACACCACCACTACCACCACCACTATTAACACCACCACCACCACTACCACCACTACCACTACTAATTCCACCACCACCACCACCACTACCTCAACAACAACTACTACCGCCACCACCACTACCAACACTGCCGAAACAACTACCACCACCACCACCACTATTAACACCACCACCACGACCACCAATACCCTCACACCACCACTACTACTACCACCACTACCACTATTTCCACCACCACCACCACCACTACCACAACAACAACTACTACCGCAACCACCACTACCCTCACACCACCACTACCAACACTGCCGAAACAACTACCACCACCAACACCACTAACACCACAACCACTACTACCACCACCACCACAACCCTCACACCAACACTACCACCACTACTAACACAACTACCACTACCACCACCGCCAACACTACCACCACTACCACTACCCTCACATCAACACTACCACCACTAATAACACCACTACCACTACCACCACTGCCAACACAGCTTCCCCCACCAACACTACTACCACCACCACCAATATCCTCACACCACCACTACCACCACTTCTACTACCACCACTAACACCACCACTATTTCTACCACCACCACCACCACCACTAGCCTCACACCACCACCACCACCACTACCACCACAACAACTACTACCACAACCACCACCACCACCACCACTGCCAACACAACTACCACCACCAACACTACTAATACCCCAACCACTACCACCACCACTACTACCACCACCACCACTACTACCCTCACACCACCACTACCACCACTACTGCTATCCCCACCATCAACACTACCACCACCACTACCACCACCACCACCAATACGACCACTAACCTCACACCAACATCACCACCACTACCACCACTACTACTACTACCACTAACACCACCACTTTTTCCACCACCACCACCACCACCACTACCACTACCACCACCACTTTTTCCACCACCACCACTACTACCAACACCAACACCACCACCACCACAACTACTACCACAACCACCACTACCCTCACACCACCACTACCACCACCACCACCACTGCCAACACAATTACCACCAACACTACGACCACCACAACCACTACCCCCACCACTACTACCACCACCACTACCACCACTACTACAACAACCACCACTACTACCACCACCACCAGCACGACCACCAGTAATCTCAAACCACCACCACTACTACTGCCACCACCACCACCATCACCACAACCACTACCACCACCACCACCACCCTCATACCACCACCACTACAGTACCCTCACACCACCACCACCACCACCACTACCACCACTACCCTCACACCACCACCACTACCACCACTACAGTACCCTCACACCACCATCACCACTACCCTCACACCACCACTACTACCACCACTACCAGCACCACTACCAGCACACCAAAACCCCTACCACCACTACAGTACCCTCACACCACCACCACTACTACCACCACCACCACCACCACCACCACTACTACCACCAATACTACCACCACCACTACATCCACAACCACTACTACAACCACTACCACCACTACTACAACCATTACTTTCAAATCCACTACTTCCACCACCACCAGCATTACTCTCACACCACCACCACTACCACCACCACCACCACCCAAACCCTTACATCACCACCACCTATACCACCACTACTACCATCACTGCCACTGGCACTACTACCACTGCCTACTACCCTCACAACACCACCACTACCACGACATCCACAACCGCTACTACAACCACTACCACCACTACTACAACCACTACTACCACCACCACCATTACTTTCACACCACCACCACCACTACCACCACCCAAACATCACCACCACCACTACCACCACCACCACTACCACCACCACCACCCAAACATCACCACCACCTATACCACCACTACTACCATCACTACCACCACCACTGGCACTACTACCACTGCCTACTACCCTCACACCACCACTACTTCCACCACCACTACTCCCACCACCACCACCACATTCTCTCTCTTGCTCTCTTACCCTTTCCCACCCTGCTTTCCCCTCACACCACTACCACTTTCCCTTCTATCACCCCACACTCCCACCCAGCTCTCTAACTCTTCCTACCTTCACACTACTGTTGTCCCAATCACTTCCCTCTATGATAACCTTCTACCTCTGCTCTTAGATGTTGGTTTCTGGGCAGGCGGGAGGGTGGGTTGACAGGCGGGTGGGTTTCCCTTACCGCGCTGATAGAGACATGGCCTAGAGCCATAGGGCACACACACTGACACACACACACCATGACACACACAAATGACACACACACACTGACACACACACACACACTGACACACACAACATGACACACACACAACATGACACACACAACCACTTTGTCACTCTACCCCCTGCCAGGGACTATTAATTACCTTGATTTAAATAATGCCTATAAATCACCCCCACGACACAGAGCACTCTGCTGATTGGATAATTATTGGATTAAACCACTGCCGTATGTAACATAATCACACACTCTCATCAGGTCTAAACCACCAGCATGCACACGGAGCTGGCTTATGTAATGTTTGGAAAAAGAGCTGGAGAGAAAGAATGATGGAGTGAACTCTCTCTTTTTCTTGTCTGTCTCTCTCTCTCTCTTCTTTTTTCTCTAGGGGAAAGTCAGAGGGAATAGCAGGTTTTCTCTCTCACTCTCTCTCAGACCTAGACAGACCACTGTTAGCAGCAAGCCCTGCTGCTGTGTTTGTATGGGGAGTTTTTTTCTTCTGAGTGGTGAAACATGTTGGGACTGTGTTTGTATGGGGAGTTTTTTTCTTCTGAGTGGTGAAACATGTTGGGACTGTGTTTGTATGGGTGGTGAAACATGTTGGGACTGTGTTTGGCCAGTGATGGCTGACTGAATTTACACTTCAGTAATGGCTTCCTGCCTCTGACTCTCAAGCTAAAGGCAGGAGGGTAGCCTCACCAGTGGATCTGTAATGTATTGTACTAGAGGACCGGTCTCCTTCCAGGATGAATGTGGTAGGTCCCCAGGGCTCTCAGGTAGGCTCCAGGGCTGCAGTGGGACCCTGGCCCCAGATTGAGTAAAGGTGAGCTGGGGAGCTGACAGGGATGGCTCTCAGAGTCACCCAGAACCTCTGGTCAGGTTTTTGGGTCTGGTTGCATAGGCATATCCTTCTGAAAACCCATTTTAACCACACCAGCCATGTGTGGCTTAAACTCTCTCCAAGCTGCTAAGATAATGTACTGTTAATGTCTGTCTGTCTGTTAATGTCTGTCTCTCTGTTATTGTCTCTCTGTCTGTTACTGTCTGTCTGTTTGTTAATAACTGTCTGTCTGTTAATGTATGTCTGTTAATGTCTGTCTCTCTGTTATTGTCTCTCTGTCTCTTAATGTCTGTCTCTCTGTTATTGTCTCTCTGTCTGTTAATCTTTCTGTCTGTTAATTTCTGTCTCTCTGTTAATGTCTGTCTGTCTGTCCATGTCTATCTGTCTGTCTGTCCGTCTGTCTGTCTGTCTGTCTGTCTGTCTGTCTGTCTGTCTGTCTGTCTGTCTGTCTGTCTGTCTGTCTGTCTGTCTGTCTGTCTGTCTGTCTGTCTGTCTGTCTGTCTGTCTGTCTGTCTGTCTGTCTGTCTGTCTGTCTGTCTGTCTGTCTGTCTGTATGTGGCCAGTCAGTCCAGAGACACAGGGGTGTTAACAACTAATGAAAAGATTTACTGGCTCACTGAACATCCATTACTGCTGTTCCCCAAACCTAACTAACCCTAACCCTACTAACACTAACCTACTAACCCTAACAACCCTAACCTACTAACCCTAACTCTACTAACCCTAACCCTACTAACCCTAACTCTACTAACCCTAACCCTACTAACCCTAACTCTACTAACCCTACTAACACTAACCTACTAACCCTAACTCTACTAACCCTAACCCTACTAACCCTAACCTACTAACCCTAACCTACTAACCCTAACTCTACTAACCCTAACCCTACTAACACTAACCCTACTAACCCTACTAACCCTAACTCTACTAACCCTAACCCTACTAACCCTAACACTACTAAAACTAAACCCTACTAACCCTAATTCTACTAAACCTAATTCTATTAACCCTAACATAACTAACCCTAATACCCCTACTAACCCTAAATCTACTAACCCTACTAACCCTAACCTAACTAACCCTACCTACCCTAACCCTACTAACCCTAACCCTACTAATCCTAACTCTACTAACCCTAACTCTACTAACAATAACTTTACTAACCTTAACCCTACTTACACTAACCCTACTAACCATAACTCTACTAACCCTAACTCTACTAACCATAGGTCTACTAACCCTAACTCTACTAACCATAGGTCTACTAACCCTAACCCTACTAACCCTAACCCTATTAACCCTAACTCAACTAACCCTAACTCTACTAACCCTAACTCTATTAACCCTAACTCTATTAACCCTAACTCTATTAACCCTACCTCTATTAACCCTACCTCTGCTAACCCTAACCCTACTAAGCCTAACACTACTAACCCTAACTCTACTAACCCTAACCCTACTAACCCTACTAACCCTAACCATAACCCTGCAAACCCTAACTCTACAAACCCTAACACTACTAACCCTAACCTAACTAACCCTAACCCTACTAACCCTAACCATATTAACCATAACCCTACAAACCCTAACTCTACAAACCCTAACACTACTAACCCTAACACTACTAACCCTAACATAACTAACCCTAACCCTACTAACCCTAACCATATTAACCATAACCCTACTAACCATACTTACCCTAACTCTACTAACCCTAACCCTACTAACCCTACTAACCCTAAAAACCCTAACTCTACAAACCCTAACACTAATAACCCTAACATAACTAACCCTAACCCTACTAACCCTAACCATATTAACCATAACCCTACTAACCCTAACCCTACTAACCCTACTTACCCTAACTCTACTAACCCTACAACTACTAACCCTAAACCTACTAACCCTAACTATACTATAACCCAACTAACCCTAACCCTACTAACCCTAACCTAACTAGCCCTAACCCTACTAACCCTAACCCTACTAACCCTAACCCTACTAACCCTAACCATATTAACCATAACCCTACAAACCCTAACTCTACAAACCCTAACACTACTAACCCTAAAATAACTAACCCTAACCCTACTAACCCTAACCCTATTAACCCTAACCATATTAACCATAACCCTACTAACCCTAACTCTACAACTACTGACCCTAAACCTACTAACCCTAACTATACTAACTATAACCCAACTAACCCTAACCCTACTAACTCTAACCCTACTAACCCTAACCTAACTAACTCTAACCTAACTAACCCTAAACCTACTAACCCTAACTCTTCTAACCCTAACTCTACTAATCCTAACCCTAACTCTACTAACCCTAACTCTACTAACCCTAACCCTACTAACCCTAACTCAACTAACCCTAACACTACTAACCCTAACCAAACTAACACTAACCCTACTAACCCTAACCATAATAACCATAACCCTACTAACCCTAACTCTACTAACCATAACTCTACTAACCCTAACTCTACTAACCCTAACTCTACTAACCCTACTAACCCTAACACTACTAACCCTAACCCTAGTAACCCTAACACTACTAACCCTAACTCTACTAACCCTAACCCTACTAACCCTAACCATAACCCTACAAACCCTAACTCTACAAACCCTAACACTACTAAGCCTAACATAACTAACCCTAACCCTACTAACCCTAACTCTACTTACCCTAACTCTACTAACCCTACAACTACTAACCCTAAACCTACTAACCCTAACTACACTAACTATAACCCAACTAACCCTAACCCTACTAACCCTAATAACCCTAACCCTACTAACTCTAACCTAACTAGCCCTAACCCTACTAACGCTAACCCTACTAACCCTAACTCTACTAATCCTAACTCTACAAACCCTAACCCTACTAATCCTAACTCTACTAATCCTAACCCTACTAACCCTAACTCTACTAATCCTACTAACCCTAACCCTACTAACCCTAACTCTACTAACCCTAACTCTTCTAACTCTAACCCTACTAACACCTAACCCTACTAACACCTAACCCTACTAACCCTAACTCTACTAACCCTAACCCTACTAACCCTAACTCTACTAACCCTAACCCTACTAACCCTTACTCTACTAACCCTAACCCTACTAACCATAACCATATTAACCCTAACCATATTAACCATAACCCTACTAACCCTAACTCTACAACTACTGACCCTAAACCTACTAACCCTAACTGTACTAACTATAACCCAACTAACCCTAACCCTACTAACCATAACTCTACTAACCCTAACCCTACTAACCCTACTAATCCTAATCCTACTAACCCTAACTCTACTAACCCTAACTCTACTAACCCTAACTCTACTAACTCAAACCCTACTAACTCTAACCCTACTAACCCTAACTCTACTAACCCTAACCCTACTAACCCTAACCATATTAACCCTAACCATATTAACCATAACCCTACTAACCCTAACCCTACAACTACTGACCCTAAACCTACTAACCCTAACTATACTAACTATAACCCAACTAACCCTAACCCTACTAACCCTAACAACCCTAACCCTAACCCTACTAACCCTAACCCTACTAACCCTAACCCTACTAACCCTAACCCTACTAACCCTAACCTAACTAACCCTAACTCTACTAACCCTAACTCTACTAACCCTAACTCTACTAACCCTAACCTAACTAACCCTAACTCTACTAACCCTAACTCTACTAACCCTAACTCTACTAACCCTACTAACCCTAACTCAACTAACCCTAACACTACTAACCCTAACCAAACTAACACTAACCCTAACCCTAACTCTACTAACCCTAACTCTACTAACCCTAACTCTACTAACCCTAACTCTACTAACCCTAACTCTACTAACCCTAACACTACTAACTCTACTAACCCTAACACTACTAACCCTAACTCTACTAACCCTAACCCTACTAACCCTACTAACCCTAACCATAACCCTGCAAACCCTAACTCTACAAACCCTAACACTACTAACCCTAACCTAACTAACCCTAACCATATTAACCATAACCCTACAAACCCTAACACTACTAACCCTAACACAACTAACCCTAACCCTACTAACCCTAACCCTACTAACCCTACTAACCCTAACTCTACTAACCCTACAACGACTAACCCTAAACCTACTAACCCTAACTATACTAACTATAACCCAACTAACCCTAACCCTACTAACCCTAACCTAACTAGCCCTAACCCTACTAACCCTAACCCTACTAACTCTAACCTAACTAGCCCTAACCCTACTAACCCTAACCCTACTAACGGTAACCCTACTAACCCTAACTCTACTAACCCTAACTCTACTAACCCTAACTCTACTAACCCTAACCCTACTAACCCTAGTAACCCTAACACTACTAACCCTAACTCTACTAACCCTAACTCTACTAACCCTAACTCTACTAACCCTAACTCTACTAACCCTAACTCTACTAACCCTTACTCTACTAACCCTAACCCTACTAGCCTAACTCTACTAACACTAACCCTACTAACCCTAATCCTACTAACCCTAACTCTACTAACCCTAACCCTACTAGCCTAACTCTACTAACACTAACCCTACCTCTACTAACCCTAACCCTACTAACCCTACTAACCCTAACCCTACTAACCCTACTAACCCTAACCCTACTAACCCTACTAACCCTAACCCTACTAACCCCAACTCTACTAACCCTACTTACCCTAACCCTACTGACCCTGCTAACCCTAACCCTACTAACCATAACTCTACTAACCCTACTAACCCTAACTCTACTAACCCTAAACCTACTAACCCTACTTACCCTAAGCCTACTAACACTGACCCTGCGAACCCTAACTCTACTAACCCTAACCCTACTATCCCTAACCCTACTAACCCTAACCCTACTAACCCTAAACCTACCTACCCTAACCCTACTAACCCTAACTCTACTAACCCTAACCCTACTAACCCTAACTCTACTAACCCTAACTCTACTAACCCTTACTCTACTAACCCTTACTCTACTAACCCTAACCCTACTAGCCTAACGCTACTAACACTAACCCTACTAACCCTAATCCTACTAACCCTAACTCTACTAACCCTAACCCTACTAGCCTAACTCTACTAACACTAACCCTACCTCTACTAACCCTAACTCTACTAACTCTACTAACCCTAACCCTACTAACCCTAAGTCTACTAACCCTAACACTACTAACCCTAACCCTACTAACCCTACTAACCCTAACCCTACTAACCCCAACTCTACTAACCCTACTTACCCTAACCCTACTGACCCTGCTAACCCTAACCCTACTAACCCTAACTCTACTAACCCTAAACCTACTAACCCTACTTACCCTAAGCCTACTAACACTGACCCTGCTAACCCTAACTCTACTAACCCTAACCCTACTAACCCTAACCCTACCTACCCTAACCCTACTAACCCTAACCCTACCTACCCTAACCCTACTAACCATAACTCTACCAACCCTAACCCTACTAACCCTACTAACCCTAACTCTACCCATAATCTCACCCATTATCAGCTTTTATGGACTCAGGTGAGCTTCTGAGAGAAAGTGGACTGGGCTCTCTTCTCTTCGGTCAAGAAGCTGGCTCTCCAGTCAGTTAGCGGCACAGTGAGAACTGACCAGAGAGGGGATGTGAACGTTGCTATACCTCTCCGTTTCTCTTTCCACTGTGTATAGTCTTATTGTGCAATGATACACTATCTCTAAAAGTGGCCTTCTATCCACCTTTTTACTATATTAGGTCTCTCTCTATATATATATATCCTATCTTTCTATATCCTATCTTTCTACTCATCCATCTCTCTCTCTCTATATATATATATATATATATATGCTATCTTTCTCTCTCTATATATATATATCCTATCTTTCTATATCCTATCTTTCTACTCATCCATCTCTCTCTCTCTATATATATATATATATATGCTATCTTTCTCTCTCTATATATATATATCCTATCTTTCTACTCATCCATCTCTCTATATATATATATATATATATATGCTATCTTTCTCTCTCGTTCTCTCTACCTATCTTTCTACTCATCCATCTCTCTCTATATATATATATATATATATCTTTCTATATCCTATCTTTCTACTCATCCTTCTCTCTCTGTGTCCACTAGGTGACAGTAAATACACAGTTCTTCTCCTGATGGATGGAATCCCTGTCCAACAAACACACACGTACACACACACACACACACGCACACACACACAGGCACACACACACACACACACACAGGCGCTACAGAGGGTAGTCCGTATGGCACAGTACATCACTGGGGCCGAGCTACCTGCCATCCAGGACCTCTATTCCAGACAGTGTTAGAGGAAGGCCCTAAAAATGGTCAAAGACGCCACCCAAACAATAGACGGTTATTTCTGTTACCGCACGGCAAGCGGTACCTATGCACCAGCAGGACCCTGAACAGCTTCTACCCTCAAGCCCTAAGACTGCTAAATAGTTAGTTAAATAGTTCACCAATAATTACCCGGACTATCTGCATTGATAGTTTTGGTACTAACACTTTTGACTCATCACATACACTGCTGCTCGTGTTTATTATCTGTCCTGTTGCCTAGTCACTTTGCCCCTACCAAAATGTACATATCTACCTCAATTACCTCGTACCCCTGCACATCGACTTGGTAGTGGTACTCCCTGTATATAGCCAAGTTATCGTTACTCATATTTTTCTCTCTGCATTGTTGGGAAGGGGTACGAGGTAAGTAAACATTTCACTGTAGGTCTACACCTGTTGTTTACGAAGCATGTAATCAAATTTGATTTGACACACACACACACACACACACACACACACACACACACACACACACACACACACACACACCACAGGAGGTTGGTTGCACCTTAATTGGGGAGGACGGGCTTGTGGTAATGACTGGAGCGTAATTAGTCCAATGGTAACAAATACATCAAACACGTGGTTTCCAGCCATTTGCTCTGTTCCGGCCATTATTATGAGCCGTCCTCCCCTCTACAGCCTCCAGTGACACACACCCATGTAGGGCTCAAATGAAATTTGGGACAACCAACAGATTGATAACCCAGGGCCTTTTCTGTTGACTGGCAGGTGGACAGGAATTCAAGTATGGCAATGGTAGCAATAACATCAATTGTATTTAAAATGACAATTCTATGGAACTATAAATGTACGTGGGAAACATACTTGGTCATAGCCTGTTGGTCTGCCAGGAACTACTGTTTGAGGTTTAGCACCATTGTTCTGTTCTTATCTTGGTTTTAGATGGTGCCTCAATGGTCTAGTCATTGTGATACTGTTGATATCTGGTGATACTGATGCTATGGACTAATCTTGAAAGAACCACTGTTGTGTGTGTGTTTTAAGGGTTCTGGCTGGCTGGGTTTACTGAATGACAACTCATTTGTTTGGTGAGGAGCTGAGCCTCTACTGTTTACTCATTATATTGTATTAAGGTTATGTGACCAGTTTAGATGAGGAAAGAATTTGACTACACTACTTCAGTGACTGATTTAGTAGATTGTTTCAGTGAAACGGACCTCCATGTGTTGCTAACAATTTAGCTTCTTCCACTGTCCCGGTTCCCATAGCGAGCTCAAACCAGTGGTCCTCTGCTCGCAGACACACGTGACCGCTCTCCTTGGAAACGTACTAACCGTTTGAGCTATACAAAAGGATCCAATTGGATAGCCCCATTGGTGACATTTCAAGCTAGCTGTGGAGTGAGTTTACAGCACGCTCTTAACTCAATTTGTAACATACTGTAAACCAACATTGAAGGTCATTTCTTTACCAGTACATACAGTTGAAGTCGGAAGTTTACATACACTTAGGTTGGAGTCACTAAAACTTGTTTTTCAACCACTCCACAAATTTCTTGTTAACAAACTATAGTTTTGGCAAGTCGGTTACTTTGTGTGTATGACACAAGTAATTTTTCCAACAATTGTTTACAGACATGGCTTTAGAAGCCATGACAGGCTAATTGACATCATTTGAGTCAATTGGAGGTGTACCTGTGGAAGTATTTCAAGGCCTACCTTCAAACTCAGTGCCTCTTTGCTTGACATCATGGGAAAATCAAAAGAAATCAGCCAAGACCTCAGAAATAAAATTGTAGACCTCCACAAGTCTGGTTCATCCTTGGGAGCAATTTCCAAACGCCTAAAGGTACCACATTCATCTGTACAAACAATAGTACGCAAGTATAAACACCATGGGACCACGCAGCCATCATACCACTCAGGAAGGAGACGCATTCTGTCTCCTAGAGATGAACGTACTTTGGTGCGAAAAGTGCAAATCAATCTCAGAACAACAGCAAAGGACCTTGTAAAGATGATGGAGGAAACAGGTACAAAGTATTTATATCCACAGTAAAACATGTCCTATATCAAGATAACCTGAAAGGCCGCTCAGCAAGGAAGAAACTACTGCTCCAAAACCGCCATAAAAAAGCCAGACTATGGTTTGCAACTGCACATGGGGACAAAGATCGTACTTTTTGGAGAAATGCCTTCTGGTCTGATGAAACAAAAGTAGAACTGTTTGGCCATAATTACCATCGTTATGTTTGGAGGAAAAACGGAGGGCTGTAACAGTCTTCTCCTTCATCTGATGATATGTTAAAATCACTGTCAGAAAAGGTGGACCAATACGCAGCGGGTTGCGTGTTCATCATGATAATTTATTAAATAAACGTGAACACGGAAAAACAATAACCAAAAGAGAACGACAGACCGACAGTTTTACAGGCTAAGTACTTACATACAGCAGTGCAAAATCAACTACCCACAAAAACCCAAACCAAACACACACCTATATATAGGACTCTCAATCAGAGGCAACTAGAAACACCTGCCTCCAATTGAGAGTCCAACACCCAAACCAAAACATAGAAAAACTAAACTAGACAGAACGTAGAAATACATACAAAACACAAACCCTCTGCCACGTCCTGACCAAAACTAATACAATTACTCCCTCTGCTGGTCAGGACGTGACAGGGGCTTGCAAGCCAAAGAACACTATCCCAACAGTGAAGCACGGGTGTGTCAGCATCATGTTGTGGGGGTACTTTGCACTTCACAAAATAGATGGCATCATGAGGGAGGAAAATTATGTGGATATATTGAAGCAACATCTCAAGACATCAGTCAGGAAGTTAAAGCTTGGTCGCAAATGGGTCTTCCAAATGGACAATGACGCCAATCATACTTCCAAAGTTGTGGCAAAAGTCAAGGTATTGGAGTGGCCATCACAAAGCCCTGACCTCAATCCTATAGTACATTTGTGGTCAGAACTGAAAAAGCGTGTGCGAGCAAGGAGGCCTACAAATCTGACTCAGTTACACCAGCTCTGTCAAGAGGAATGGGCCAAAATTCACCCAACTTATTGTGGGAGCTTGTGGAAGGCTACCGAAAATGTTTGGCCCAAGTTAAACAATTTAAAGGCAATGCTACCAAATACTAATTGAGTGTAAACTTCTGACCTACTGGGAATGTGATGAAAGAAATAAAAGCTGAAATAAATCATTCTTTCTACTATTATTCTGACATTTCACATTCTTAAAATAAAGTGGTGATCCTAACTGAGCTAAGACAGAGAATTTTTACTAGGATTAAATGTCAGGAATTGTGAAAAACTGAGTTTAAATGCATTTGGCTAAGGTGTATGTACATTTCCGACTTCAACTGTATGTAATATTGCTTGACAGCTAAATAGCATGTGTGTAGACAGTAAAAAAGGTGTTAGTGGAAGGTAATTAGCGATATAATGATTCGCAGATAGGCATTGGTCCCTGGTTCAAATGTTTCAGATGAGTGAGTGCATTGGTCAGCGGGAGACCGGATGCTGGAGTGAGTAGTCGTGCTGTACTTCGCTCCGTGGGTAATATTACATTTCATTTCATTACATTACATTACAACGGAACGATTTGATTTGATTAGCTAGCTAGCTAGCTAGCTACATAGTTGTCTTAGCTGTCTTTGTATCAAGGATAAAGGTGTAGCTTTGAGAAACTAACAAGGTTAGCCAGCCAGCCAGCTGTATTCGTTCGTTCACGCCGTTTTCCAAACGGCGTCAACACCACAACACCACAGCCACTGCTAGCTAGCCAACTTTACCAACTAGCAGTACTGTAGATACTAAATACAATACAACGGAATGTTTTGATTAGTGTAATGTTAGCTAGCTACATAGTTGTCTTTGTATCAAAAATAAAGGTAAGATTAAGGTAAACGCAGCCATTGCTAGCTAGCCAACTCTAGCAGCTAGCAGTACTGTATCATTTTTAGTCAATAAGATTTTTGCAACGTAAGCTAAACTTTCTGAACTTTCGAGACGTGTAGTCCACTTGTATAGCTAGCAGGACTGACTTTGTGTTAGCTAGTCAACATTTAATCACTTCTGCGTTATGAAAGGAACTAGACACGGACACGTATGATCCATTGGTAGTTTGTTGAAACCAAGTATTGGTGCTAACATTGTGTATTGGTGCTAACCGTGTGTTATTGGATGCTAGCATGCTAGTTAGCTACTGCGTCATAGGACATGGTGCACTGGGTGGGTTTCACGGAAGAATACTGTATCACGTTATCATGCTGAATAAACTAAGTTTGAGCCTATTCCTGGAAACATTGAACCACTGTAGTTTACATCAATTATATTTCTAAAGTGGAAGTTGGAAAAGTTATATGAGTGTTTCTGAATGGTTAGTGAGGGAGGCCCTGCGCTCTCGCTTCCCCAGTTGTTTACTTAATTTTCATTCCAATCTCCTTTGCATTAGCGTAGCCTCTCCTGTAGCCTGTCAACTATGTGTCTGTCTATCCCTGTTCTCTCCTCTCTGCACAGGCCACACAAACGCCTCAAACCGCGTGGTCGCTGCCACTCTAACGTGGTGGTCCCAGTGCGCACGACCCACGTGGAGTTCCAGGTCTCCGGCAGCCTCTGGAACTGCCGGTCTGTGGCCAACAAGGCAGAGTTCATCTCAGCCTATGCTACCCTCCAGTCCCTCGACTTCTTGGCACTGACGGAAACATGGATTACCACAGAAAACACTGCTACTCCTACTGCTCACTCCTCGTCTGACCACGTGTTCTCGCATACCCCGAGAGCATGGGGTGGTGGCACTGGAATCCTCATCTCTCCCAAGTGGACATTCTCTCTTTCTCCCCTGACCCATCTGTCTATCTCCTCATTTGAATTCCATGCTGTCACAGTCACTAGCCCATTCAAGCTTAAAATCCTTATAATTTATCGCCCTCCAGGTTCCGTTGGAGAGTTCATCAATGAGCTTGACGCCTTGATAAGTTCCTTTCCTGAGGATGGCTCACCCCTCACAGTTCTGGGTGACTTTAACCTCCCTACGTCTACCTTTGACTCATTTCTCTCTGCCTCCTTCTTTCCACTCCTCTCCTCTTTTGACCTCACCATCTCATCGTCCCCCCCCTACTCACAAGGCAGGCAATACGCTTGACCACATCTTTTCTAGATGCTGTTCTTCTTCTAATCTCACTGCAACTCCCCTCCAAGTCCCCGACCACTACCTTGTATCCTTTTCCCTCTCGCTCTCCTCCAACACTACTCACTCTGCCCCTACTCAGATGGTATTGCGCCGTCGCAACCTTCGCTCTCTCTCTCCCGCTACTCTCTCCTCTTCCATCCTATCATCTCTTCCCTCTGCTCAATCCTTCTCCAACCAATCTCCTGATTCTGCTTCCTCAACCCTCCTCTCCTCCCTTTCTGCATCCTTTGACTCTCTATGTCCCATATCCTCCCGGCCGGCTCGGTCCTCCCCTCCTGCTCCGTGGCTTGACGACTCATTGCGAGCTCACAGAACAGGGCTCCGGGCAGCCGAGCGGAAATGGAGGAAAACTAGCCTCACTGCGGACCTGGCATCTTTTCACTCCCTCCTCTCTACATTTTCTCCCTCTGTTTCTGCTGCTAAAGCCACTTTCTACCACTCTAAATTCCAAGCATCTGCCTCTAACCCTAGGAAGCTCTTTGCCACCTTCTCCTCCCTCCTGAATCCTCCCCCCCTCCCTCTCTGCGGATGACTTTGTCAACCATTTTGAAAAGACGGTTGACGACATTCGATCCTCGTTTGTTAAGTCAAACAACACCGCTGGTCCTGCTCACGTTGCCCTACCCTATGCTTTGACCTCTTTCTCCCCTCTCTCTCCAGATGAAATCTTGCGACTTGTGATGGCCGGCCGCCCAACAACCTGCCCGCTTGACCCTATCCCCTCCTCTCTTCTCCAGACCATTTCTGGAGACCTTCTCCCCTACCTCACCTCGCTCATCAACTCATCCTTGACCGTTGGCTACGTCCCTTCCATCTTCAAGAGAGCAAGAGTTGCATCCCTTCTCAAAAAACCTACACTCGATCCCTCTGATGTCAACAACTACAGACCAGTATCCCTTCTTTCTTTTCTCTCCAAAACTCTTGAGCGTGCCAACCTTGGTCAGCTCTCTTGCTATCTCTCTCAGAATGACCTTCTTGATCCAAATCAGTCAGGTTTCAAGACTGGTCATTCAACTGAGACTGCTCTTCTCTGTGTCACGGAGGCTCTCCGCACTGCTAAAGCTAACTCTCTCTCCTCTGCTCTCATCCTTCTAGACCTATCTGCTGCCTTTGATACTGTGAACCATCAGATCCTCCTCTCCACCCTCTCCGAGTTGGGCATCTCCGGCGCGGCTCACTCTTGGATTGCATCCTACCTGACAGGTCGCTCCTACCAGGTGGCGTGGCGAGAATCTGTCTCCTCACCACGTGCTCTCACCACTGGTGTCCCCCAGGGCTCAGTTCTAGGCCCTCTCCTATTCTCGATATACACCAAGTCAATTAGCTCTGTCATATCCTCACATGGTCTCTCCTATCATTGCTACGCAGACGACACACAATTCATCTTCTCCTTTCCCCCTTCTGATAACCAGGTGGCGAATCGCATCTCTGCATGTCTGGCAGACATATCAGTGTGGATGACGGATCACCACCTCAAGCTGAACCTCGGCAAGACGGAGCTGCTCTTCCTCCCGGGGAAGGACTGCCCGTTCCATGATCTCGCCATCACGGTTGACAACTCCATTGTGTCCTCCTCCCAGAGTGCTAAGAGCCTTGGTGTGACCCTGGACAACACCCTGTCGTTCTCCACTAACATCAAGGCGGTGACCCGATCCTGTAGGTTCATGCTCTACAACATTCGCAGAGTACGACCCTGCCTTACACAGGAAGTGGCGCAGGTCCTAATCCAGGCACTTGTCATCTCCCGTCTGGATTACTGCAACTCGCTGCTGGCGGGGCTCCCTGCCTGTGCCATTAAACCCCTACAACTCATCCAGAACGCCGCAGCCCGTCTGGTGTTCAACCTTCCCAAGTTCTCTCACGTCACCCCGCTCCACCGCACACTCCACTGGCTTCCAGTTGAAGCTCGCATCTGCTACAAGACCATGGTGCTTGCCTACGGAGCTGTGAGGGGAACGGCACCTCCGTACCTTTAGGCTCTGATCAGTCCCCACACCCAAAGAAGGGCACTGCGCTCATCCACCTCTGGCCTGCTCGCCTCCCTACCTCTGCGGAAGCACAGTTCCCGCTCAGCCCAGTCAAAACTGTTCGCTGCTCTGGCACCCCAATGGTGGAACAAGCTCCCTCACGACGCCAGGACAGCGGAGTCAATCACCACCTTCCGGAGACACCTGAAACCCCACCTCTTTAAGGAATACCTGGGATAGGATATCATAGGATACCCCCCCCCAAAAAACATGTACTATTGTAAAGTGGTTGTTCCACTGAATATCATAAGGTAAGAGCATCTGCTAAATGACGTAAATATAAATGTAAACCAATCCAAATGAAACATGCATTGGTAAGAAAAATATGAGTGAGTGCATTGGTCAGCGGGAGACAAACCGATCCAAATGAAACATGCATCGGAAAGAAAAAAACATTCAAACGCTACGAGTTCACAAAAAAAATGTACTGCCTTATTCCGAATATATCTCTTGTTGTGACTGAATTGATGTGTTCTTTCCTTCAGCCTATCAAAGTTTTATGCATGTAACTGTATATGATATTGATCAACATGTCAGAAAACAACTGTGCTCACAGCGTGGGAGATGCAGCTGCTCGAGCCAACGACAGGTAGGCCTACTCCATCCCTGTTCTAATATTCCTAGGCTACATCTGCGTGGCACCTTAAATTCAGAGGATTTTTGGGGAAGTTGAAGATCATTTACTGCATTTAAAAAAAAAATGCTATTTGGAGAACAACAAAAAATAAAAAATAAAAAAAAGCCATTAATTATCTCCACAGTTTTAGGTTTAAAGGTCTGTGGAACGGCATATACAATGCAACCGTCCAATCCAGGCCTACGAAAAGGGGAGACACTAATTGTAGAATATGACGTCCATCTAGCCTGGAGGAGGGAATTATTGTCCCCTAAAAAAAATTCCAGTGGTACTGATCCAATGATAACGACAGTGAATATGTGTGCACTCACCGGGGATATGGCCGATGCTCTCAGCTGGTGCCAATAAGATAGGCTTGTCACACCCTGATCTGTTTCACCTGTGCTTGTGCTTGTCTCTACCCCCCTCCAGGTGTCGCCCATATTCCCTATTATCCCCTGGGTATTTATACCTGTGTTGTCTGTCTGTCTGTGCCAGTTCGTCTTGTTTGCCAAGTCAACCAGCAGTTTTCTATCAGCGCCTGGTTTTCCCAGTCGCTCTTTTTCTCGTCCTCTTGGTTTTGACCCTTGCCTGTCCTGACTCTGAGCCCGCCTGCCTGACCACTCTGCCTGCCCCTGACCTCGAGCCTGCCTGCCGCCCTGTACCGTTTTGGACTCTGCTCTGGCTATGAACTCTTGCCTGTCCCGACCTGCCTTTTGTCTATCCCTTGGATTATAATAAATACCAGAGCTCAAACCATCTGCCTCCTGTGTCTGCATCTGGGTCCCGCCTTGTGTCGTGATAAGGCTACTCTTCACTCAATTGGAAGTTGAGAATTTTTATAGAGCAGACATATTAGACTTTTCTTTGTCTTCTATTTCAGCAATAGCCATATGCTTTCTGAACTGTTTTTCCTACAATTTTGTTTTTTAAATATTGCGATAGGCCTAAGTGCTTTTCACTGACCGCTATTTGCTCTCTAGTGTAGTATTTTCAATGATTGTGTTTATTTCTGTATACACACAAGTAATTATATAGCTAATACTGGCAAATTGTATTCAGTTTACTTTAGGGGAAGCTTCTTAGTCTATTGGACGTGCCCCATTTGCATCAATGTGAAAGTAACTGGTGCAGCTGGCCGTGAGGCTTACAAGGCCGAGTTCAAATGTCAATATTAAATTCAAATCAATCAGCACGCTGCTTAAATGGCTGACAGGCAAAGCAAACAATCTGGCACTGTCTCTGCTCTCTCCTTTCTTAAAGGAGCATTTTTGGGTAACAATTACTGTGATTGTTTTCAATTAAAATTGTCAGAAATGTACAGAAATAGCTTGGGAGTGGTCTTGGCAGTGGTCTTGGGAGTGGTCTTGGGAGTGGTAGGAGGAAGGTTTGAAACTCCCTTTCTTATTGGTGATGTCACCAGGCAGGCCAAAACTCCATCCCACTAAAACAGGCTGAAATTTCAAACAGCTCTTACAATTATGCTAATCAGCCGTTCTATTTTGGGTTGGAATGATTTAAGTCTATTTGTTTTGTCTTGAGCTAGGTTATGTTGACTACCATACCCAAATGACGCCCCTGAGCTCAGCTCCCAAGCTTCATCAGTAGCAAATATTCATTTAGAATGGAAAATGAATGTGTTCTTGCAACAATTGTAAGTGCATCAGAGCGTATAAAATCAAACCAATTCGCATTGATTCATTCCACTAATCAAACAGAATGGCACCGAATCGTTTCACTCAAAAGTATAATTCCTGAATCGCATTGGAGCCCATGCTGTCACGACTTCCGCCGAAGATGGTCCCTCTCTTTGTTCGTTCGGCGGTCGTCGTCACCGGTTTTCTAGTTGCCACCGATCCACGTTTTCTTTTTCCATTTGTTTTGTCTTCATTGTACACACCTGTTTTCCATCTCTTAATTATTCTTCCCTATTTAACCCTCTGGTTTCCCCATTGGTTTTGTGCGTGTTTGTTCCGTGTTAAGCTGTCGAGTGTGTTTTGTGAGCTGAGTTTGTTTCCCGACGTGGAATATTTTGTTGTTTTGTTGAGTAAAGACCTTTATTACTCATTCTCGGTGTCCTGCGCCTGGCTCTGTCCCACCTGCTGCACACTGACTCTTGACACATGCATCTAGATCAGGGGTTCCCAAACTTGGTCCTGATTTCTGCCATTGATGGATCATCTCTAGAGTATTCTGACACGTGCCCTGGTGTAGTTGGAAGTCATTTGTTTAAAAGGGTGACATGGAGCACTTCCTCTCAAACATCAGTTACAACAGGGTTTTTCATTCGTTTATCCTCCTACTCTCCTGTCTTCAGTGTGGTCGGTTGGCAGAGGCTCTTCCATTTGCATTGTGATGGACGAGCTCCGAACGCGATATGATTTAAGACTATCTAACACACACACAGATAATCTAGCACCGGTGAAATTGACAGTGGCGGCTCAGTGACACCTGTGACAACTGTCACTTGGTGACAATCACAGGAGCATGCCCTCACAGCTACCTCTGTCAGTGCTGTCATATTTGTCACTGGTCAGTCATATTCATCTAGCATCATATTCACCTCAGAGACTCATGGCTAATCTTACCTTTGTCTCTCTCCGTGGCAGATATGGTTCCGTTACCAGGGCCCAGTGATAAACGCTTTATACACTTTAAACACACCTCAGCTGTGAGACACACACCCTGTTACCTTGTATTTCACCTAACCGGTAAGTAATGGTGTGCTTGACTTCACATGGTAGATGTAAGCCAGAAACATCTGCCCCTATTGGATGTGATCAATGTTCTGTCTTGTCTTGCTTGAAGAGGAGTTTCAGAGTGGAAGGGAGGAGGATTCATCACAACCTTCCTTTCTTATTATCCCTCGTTCCTTCCCTCCTTTCATTTCAACTGATTCATAGCTGTTGACCTGAGAATAAAAGGAGACACTCTCTTCTCGCTCTACCCCCCCTTCTCTCTCTCTCCCTCCTTCCCTCTCCCTCTTTCCTTCTCTTTCTCTCTCCCGCTCCCTCTCTCCCGCTCCCTCCCTCTCCCGCTCCCTCTTTCTCCTTCCATCGCTGTCTCCCTCCCTCTCTCTCCCTCTCTCTCTCCCTGTTTCTCTCTCCCTCCCTCTCTATTTCTCTCCCTCCCTCTCTCTCCTTCCCTCTCCCTCCATCTCCCTCCCTCTCTCTCTCTCTCTCCCTCTCCCTCATTCCCAGTGATAGTTGACACCACTCTACTACTGTCCCAGCCCACAGAGAGGTTGATGGCGTTGATAACAGATAAAGCAGTAGCAGCCAGCAGTAATGACACACACACAAACACCCAGTAGTCAGGCCTTAGGAATGCCTGTGTGTTTGCAGAGTAGGGGCAGATGCATCCCCGGCTCAGCTCTCGACAGGGACCCTCAATAAAATCCCCCGCTGTCATTGGAGAAGGGCCCGCTTGTTTTTGTAAGTGCCCTTTGAGCTTTCTCAAGAGCAGAATTAGGGGCTGTTCAGGACTTAACTGGATATGGTGTGTGTGCGTGCGTGTTTGGGCGGTTAGCTGGGAGGGATGATGCTTTGCACCGCTCCCGGAGACAGGAAGTCTGATTGGGGGATTTTAGTGATTAATAGCTGTGTTCTTCTCTCTTTCTGCCTTTGTCTAACTCTGCATGTGTGTGTGTTTGTGTGTTGTGTTTTCTCTGTCAGTGTGTGTTTTTGGTGCTGTAGCATTTACCTTTCCAGATGGCGCTGAATGAACCATTTACAGAAGAACTTGTTTTTTATATGTAAATTCCTTCATAATTTCTACCGTAAAGCCAGTATTTGTTTTAGGGGCTTGCATGTTTTCTTCCCCAACTGGTTATAATTTTTTCTCTTTCGCTCATATACGCTGAGAACAGAATGATAGAGATGCGTCCCAAATGGCTAAAGTACTAAAGCAGTGCACTGTAAAGGGAATAGAGCTGACGAGGTAAAAATCTGTCGTTCTGCCCCTGAACAAGGCAGTTAACCCACTGTTCCTAGGCCATCATTGAAAATAAGAATTTGTTCTTAACTGACTTGCTTAGTAAAATAAAGGTAAAAAAAATACAATTAAATAGGGGCCTGGTCTATAGTAGTACACTGTAAAGGGAATAGGGCCCTGGTCTAGTGCACTGTAAAGGGAATAGGGCCCTGGTCTAGTGCACTGTAAAGGGAATAGGTCTCTGGTCTATAGTAGTACACTGTAAAGGGAATAGGTCTCTGGTCTATAGTAGTGCACTGTAAAGAGAATAGGTCTCTGGTCTATAGTAGTACACTGTAAAGGGAATAGGTCTCTGGTCTATAGTAGTGCACTGTAAAGGGAATAGGTCTCTGGTCTATAGTAGTGCACTGTAAAGGGAATAGGGCCCTGGTCTAGTGCACTGTAAAGGGAATAGGGCTCTGGTCTATAGTAGTACACTGTAAAGGGAATAGGGCTGTGGTCTAAAGTAGTATACTGTAAAGGGAATAGGTCTCTGGTCTATAGTAGTACACTGTAAAGGGAATAGGGCTCTGGTCTATAGTAGTACACTGTAAAGGGAATAGGTCTCTGGTCTATAGTAGTACACTGTAAAGGGAATAGGGCCCTGGTCTAGTGCACTGTAAAGGGAATAGGGCCCTGGTCTAGTGCACTGTAAAGGGAATAGGTCTCTGGTCTATAGTAGTACACTGTAAAGGGAATAGGGCCCTGGTCTATAGTAGTACACTGTAAAGGGAATAGGGCCCTGGTCTAGTGCACTGTAAAGGGAATAGGTCTCTGGTCTATAGTAGTGCACTGTAAAGGGAATAGGTCTCTGGTCTATAGTAGTGCACTGTAAAGGGAATAGGTCTCTGGTCTATAGTAGTACACTGTAAAGGGAATAGGGCTCTGGTCTATAGTAGTGCACTGTAAAGGGAATAGGTCTCTGGTCTATAGTAGTACACTGTAAAGGGAATAGGGCCCTGGTCTATAGTAGTACACTGTAAAGGGAATAGGGCCCTGGTCTAGTGCACTGTAAAGGGAATAGGGCTCTGGTCTATAGTAGTACACTGTAAAGGGAATAGGTCTCTGGTCTATAGTAGTGCACTGTAAAGGGAATAGGGCCCTGGTCTAGTGCACTGTAAAGGGAATAGGGCTCTGGTCTATAGTAGTACACTGTAAAGGGAATAGGGCCCTGGTCTAGTGCACTGTAAAGGGAATAGGTCTCTGGTCTATAGTAGTACACTGTAAAGGGAATAGGTCTCTGGTCTATAGTAGTGCACTGTAAAGGGAATAGGTCTCTGGTCTATAGTAGTACACTGTAAAGGGAATAGGGCCCTGGTCTAGTGCACTGTAAAGGGAATAGGTCTCTGGTCTATAGTAGTACACTGTAAAGGGAATAGGTCTCTGGTCTATAGTAGTACACTGTAAAGGGAATAGGGCCCTGGTCTAGTGCACTGTAAAGGGAATAGGGCTCTGGTCTATAGTAGTACACTGTAAAGGGAATAGGGCTCTGGTCTATAGTAGTACACTGTAAAGGGAATAGGGCCCTGGTCTATAGTAGTATACTGTAAAGGGAATAGGGCTCTGGTCTATAGTAGTACACTGTAAAGGGAATAGGGCTCTGGTCTAGTGCACTGTAAAGGGAATAGGGCTCTGGTCTATAGTAGTACACTGTAAAGGGAATAGGGCCCTGGTCTAGTGCACTGTAAAGGGAATAGGTCTCTGGTCTATAGTAGTACACTGTAAAGGGAATAGGTCTCTGGTCTATAGTAGTGCACTGTAAAGGGAATAGGTCTCTGGTCTATAGTAGTGCACTGTAAAGGGAATAGGGCCCTGGTCTATAGTAGTACACTGTAAAGGGAATAGGGCCCTGGTCTAGTGCACTGTAAAGGGAATAGGTCTCTGGTCTATAGTAGTACACTGTAAAGGGAATAGGTCTCTGGTCTATAGTAGTGCACTGTAAAGGGAATAGGTCTCTGGTCTATAGTAGTACACTGTAAAGGGAATAGGGCCCTGGTCTATAGTAGTACACTGTAAAGGGAATAGGGCCCTGGTCTAGTGCACTGTAAAGGGAATAGGGCTCTGGTCTATAGTAGTACACTGTAAAGGGAATAGGTCTCTGGTCTATAGTAGTGCACTGTAAAGGGAATAGGGCCCTGGTCTAGTGCACTGTAAAGGGAATAGGTCTCTGGTCTATAGTAGTACACTGTAAAGGGAATAGGTCTCTGGTCTATAGTAGTACACTGTAAAGGGAATAGGGCCCTGGTCTAGTGCACTGTAAAGGGAATAGGTCTCTGGTCTATAGTAGTGCACTGTAAAGGGAATAGGTCTCTGGTCTATAGTAGTACACTGTAAAGGGAATAGGTCTCTGGTCTATAGTAGTGCACTGTAAAGAGAATAGGGTGCAGTTAGGACAAATCCCTAGACTCCCTGACATGAGAGGAGCTCTGAAATAGGAACACAAATCACTGTTATTAATGGATGCCTGTTTCTGCATTAATTAACTTGTCTTTCCTCTGCTAAAGCCTTTAATTGCATTTTAATAACCACCAGTGTATGTGTACTTTACTGCCATATTTCCCCTCCCCTCTACCCCAAATTAGGTGATTATTTCTGTTTCCCAAATGGCACCATCTTCCCTATATAGTGTACTACTTTTGATCATAGCCCTATTGTGTACTGGTAAGAGGTATTGCACTATATAGGCAAAAGGATATATTTGGGAAACAGACTGGTTTGACAGATTGGTCTGTGCCCCCTTTGGTTCGAAAATGGTTTACATTCCTAATTTCACTGTAATAGGATGCTATTTGAATAGGTGAGTCTGCTGTAAAAACATGGTTGGTTCTCTCACCGTTTCAGTGTTAAAGTGTGGGGCTTCTGCTATAAGCAATATGTTTAGTTTATTGGTCCAGCACAGATCCAGCCGTATGGGAATTTAAGTCCTTATATTTTACATTTATATTCGCCATTTCCCATTCGGACTGTCTCATCTACTGTCTGAATAATGTGCTTACTGAAACCCTTTAGTTTATAGGTGTTGAGTCAACTTATTGCGCATTATCCACCCATACGAAATGGTATGCATGGTATGCACGAAATGGTATGCATATGTAAGTTACTGTAAATAGAAGCGTCTGCTAAATGGCATCCATTTTTCTTAGGAAATTTTCTGGATTATTTTAGAGTCCATTGCTTTTATTCATGGACAGGCATGTTAAACAATGTGTTCACTTTATAATAGTTTGTGACAAAAACATGGGTCCTTCCTTTTTGCTCTTTGACCAATTAGAAGTACTGTATAGTTGCTTCTTCAAGTGCCCTTGAATCTTTAGTGTGTTACAGTCAAGGCTGTCGAAACGATCGGACCAAAGTGCAGCGTGTGTTTCGTTCCACATATTTATTGAATCTGTGAAAACTATGCAATACATTAAATAACTGAAATCTACAAAATAACAAACCGTGACGCAGAGGAGAAACAAACACTACTCACAAATAATCACCCACAAAAACAGGTGAGACAAACATCAACTTAAATATGACCTCCAATTAGAGACAATGACGACCAGCTGCCTCTAATTGGAGATCATACCAAACAAAACCAACATAGAAATACAAAACTAGAAACTGAACATAGAAATTAAAAACATAGACAAACACCCCTGTCACGCCCTGACCTACTCTACCATAGAAAATAACCACTTACTATGGTCAGGACGTGACAGTTACTATGCCTGTGGGACTAACCAGGAACAGTAGGCTGTTCTTACAGTGTCCTTTGCATACATACTTTACCCTTCACCCAGTTATTTATGTCCTGACCGTCCTGGAAGCTGAAAGTAATCTGTGTGTTGATGGATCATCAAATCACATTTTATTTGTCACATACATTCCCGTGTGGCTCAGTTGTGTTCCCGTGTGGCTCAGTTGGAAGAGCATGGTGTTTGCAACGACAGGGTGGTGGGGGGTTCGATTCCCACGGGGAATGAGGCACGTTGGCAGCCTGCAGTCTGTCAGAGCTGGATGGATTGACTGTTCTTGTTATCTCCCATGTTGGCAGCCTGCAGTCTGTCGGAGCTGGATGGATTGACTGTTCTTGTTATCTCCCATGTTGGCAGCCTGCGGTCTGTCAGAGCTGGATGGATTGACTGTTCTTGTTATCTCCCAAGTTGGCAGCCTGCGGTCTGTCAGAGCTGGATGGATTGACTGTTCTTGTTATCTCCCATGTTGGCAGCCTGCAGTCTGTCAGAGCTGGATGGATTGGCTGTTCTTGTTCTTATCTCCCATGTTGGCAGCCTGCAGTCTGTCAGAGCTGGATGGATTGGCTGTTCTTGTTCTTATCTCCCATGTTGGCAGCCTGCAGTCTGTCAGAGCTGGATGGATTGACTGTTCTTGTTCTTATCTCCCATATTGGCAGCCTGCAGTCTGTCGGAGCTGGATGGATTGACTGTTCTTGTTATCTCCCATGTTGGCAGCCTGCAGTCTGTCGGAGCTGGATGGATTGACTGTTCTTGTTATCTCCCATGTTGGCAGCCTGCAGTCTGTCGGAGCTGGATGGATTGACTGTTCTTGTTATCTCCCATGTTGGCAGCCTGCAGTCTGTCGGAGCTGGATGGATTGACTGTTCTTGTTATCTCCCATGTTGGCAGCCTGCAGTCTGTCAGAGCTGGATGGATTGACTATTCTTGTTATCTCCCATGTTGGCAGCCTGCGGTCTGTCAGAGCTGGATGGGAAGATCAGTGCGGTCAAAACAGCCCTACTGAAAAGAATGGGGGAGTTTGGGCTGGTAGCGAATGTCACAGTTTCCCCTCTGATCCCCGACCTTTGATCTTCACACACATACCACCACTTTGGGCAACAGACTAGAGAAGGAAAATCAAAGCTTTACCGTTGAGATGTGGATACCCCCCCGCTGTTGAATGCTGCCATAGTTTTATTGAGTACAATGATTGGAATTGAAGTTCTTCGTCAGGCTGCAAGATCCTACCTTGTAGAAGACCTGTAGATCCTGCCTTGTAGAGATCTGTAGATCCTGCCTTGTAGAGATCTGTAGATCCTGCATTGTAGAGCCTTCTAGATCCTGCATTGTAGAGCCCTCTAGAATCTGCCTTGTAGAGACCTGTAGATCCTGCCTTGTAGAGATCTGTCGATCCTGCCTTGTAGAGACCTGTAGCTCCTGCATTGTAGAGACCTCTAGATCCTGCATTGTAGAGCCCTCTAGATCCTGCCTTGTAGAGACCTGTACAGTAGATCCTGCCTTGTAGAGATCTGTAGATCTTCATTATCAGCTTTGTGCTCCATATAACTGCTGGATAATTCAACAGTGTGTGGTTATGTACAGTTGAAGTCGGAAGTTTACATACACTTAGGTTGGAGTCATTAAAACTCGTTTTTCAACCACTCCACAAATTTCTTGTTAACAAACTATAGTTTTGGCAAGTCGGTTAGGACATGTACTTTGTGCATGACACAAGTAATTTTTCCAACAATTGTTTATAGACAGATTATTTCACTTATAATTCACTGTATCACAATTCCAGTGGGTCAGAAGTTTACATACACTAAGTTGACTGTGCCTTTAAACAGCTTGGAAAATTCCAGAAATGATGTCATGGCTTTAGAAGCTTCTGATAGGCTAATTGACATAATTTGAGTCAATTGGACGTGTACCTGTGGATGTATTTTAAGGCCTACCTTCAAACTCAGTGCCACTTTGCTTGACATCATTGGAAAATCAAAAGAAATCAGCCAAGACCTCAGAAAAACAATTGTAGACCTCCACAAGTCTGGTTCATCCTTGGGAGCAATTTCCAAACGCCTGAAGGTGCCACGTTCATCTGTACAAACAATAGTACACAAGTATAAACACCATGGGACCACGCAGCCGTCATACCGCTCAGGAAGGAGACGCATTCTGTCTCCTAGAGATGAACGTACATTGGTGCGAAAAGTGCAAATCAATCCCAGAACAACAGCAAAGGACGTTGTGAAGATGCTGGAGGAAACAGGTACAAAAGTATCTATATCCACAGTAAAACAAGTCCTATATCGACATAACCTGAAAGGCCGTTCAGCATGGAAGAAGCCACTGCTCCAAAACCGCCAGAAAAAAGCCAGACTACGGTTTGCAACTGCACATGGGGACAAAGATCGTACTTTTTGGAGAAAGGTCCTCTGGTCTGATTTAAACAAAAATAGAACTGTCTGGCCATAATGACCATCGTTATGTTTGGAGGAAAAAGGGGGATGCTTGCAAGCCGAAGAACACCATCCCAACCGTGAAGCACGGGGGTGGCAGCATCATGTTGTGGGGGTGTTTTTCTGCCGGAGGGACTGGTGCACTTTACAAACTAGATGGCATCATGAGGATGGAAAGTTATGTGCATATATTGAAGCAACGTCTCAAGACATCAGTCAGGAAGTTAAAGCTTGGTCACAAATGGGTCTTCCAAATGGACAATGACCCCAAGCATACTTCCAAAGTTGTGGCAAAATGGCTTAAGGACCACAAAGTCAAGGTATTGGAGTGGCCATCACAAAGCCCTGACCTCAATCTCATAGAAAATGTGTGGGCAGAACTGAAAAAGTGTGTGCGAGCAAGGAGGCCTTACAAACCTGACTCAGTTACACCAGCTCTGTCAGGAGGAATGGGCCAAAATTCACCCAACTTATTGTGAGAAGCTTGTGGAAGACTACCCGAAATGAATTACCCAAGTTAAACAATTTAAAGGCAATGCTACCAAATACTAATTGAGTGTATGTAAACTTCTGACCCACTGGGAATGTGATGAAAGAAATAAAAGCTGAAATAAATCATTCTCTCTACTATTATTCTGACATTTCACATTCTTAAAATAAAGTGGTGATCCTAACTGACCTAAGACAGGGAATTTTTACTAGGATTAAATGTCAGGAATTGTGAAAAGCTGAGTTTAAATGTATTTGGCTAAGGTGTATGTAAACTTCCCACTTCAACTGTATATGTCTTCATGACTTAACTTTTAGGATATTGTACCTGCATTAATCTGAACTGCATATTGTCAACCAGAAACCCTGAAAATATCAAGGTGGGAGAACAGTTATTCTAGTACTTATACGTTTTTCTTTCCCTGTTTTCATACAACAGGTGGGTCTAATCCTGAATGCTAATTAGTTAAAACTGCTTTCCAGCCAGTGTCTATTCCACAAGTTACCACCAGCTAAATCTATGATGTTAAAATGTCTATTTACTGTGTTCCATCTGACTGTGGAATCCACCGTCTCATCAGCCCATCAACCCTGTAATATGATTTTTAAATAGAAATGTTTCATTTAACTTTATTTAACTAGGAAATGATTGTTTTGTAAATAGATTATATTTTTTCATTTGGCAAACATGTTGAAGGGGACTTGGATTCATGATTCTAATCACACACACTGTACATGAAAGTGTTACACCAGCCTTGCCACCAATGATACAAGTCAGTATTCAATATACACTGCTCAAAAAAATAAAGGGAACACTTAAACAACACAATGTAACTCCAAGTCAATCACACTTCTGTGAAATCAAACTGTCCACTTAGGAAGCAACACTGATTGACAATAAATGTCACATGCTGTTGTGCAAATGGAATAGACAGCATGTGGAAATTATAGGCAATTAGCAAGACACCCCCAATAAAGGAGTGGTTCTGCAGGTGGTGACCACAGACGACTTCTCAGTTCCTATGCTTTCTGGCTGATGTTTTGGTCACTTTTGAATGCTGGCGGTGCTTTCACTCTAGTGGTAGCATGAGACGGAGTCTACAACCCACACAAGTGGCTCAGGTAGTGCAGCTCATCCAGGATGGCACAGCAATGCGAGCTGTGGCAAGAAGGTTTGCTGTGTCTGTCAGCGTAGTGTCCAGAGCAGGGAGGCGCTACCAGGAGATAGGCCAGTACATCAGGAGACGTGGAGGAGGCCGTAGGAGGGCAACAACCCAGCAGCAGGACCGCTACCTCCGCCTTTGTGCAAGGAGGAGCAGGAGGAGCACTGCCAGAGCCCTGCAAAATGACCTCCAGCAGGCCACAAATGTGCATGTGTCTGCTCAAACGGTCAGAAACAGACTCCATGAGGCTGGTATGAGGGCCCGACATCCACAGGTGGGGGTTGTGCTTACAGTCCAACACCGTGCAGGACGTTTGGCATTTGCCAGTGTCACGTCCTGACCAGCAGAGGGAGTAGTTGTTTAGTATTTTGGTCAGGACGTGGCAGAGGGATGTTTGTTTTGTATGGTGGGGGTTTTGTGTGTGTGTGTGTTAGAGTGGTGTTTGATTTATGTGTTCCTGGGTTTTGGGTGTATGTTCTAGGTTAGTTGTTCTAGGTTGTATTTCTGCATGTTGTCTAGTTTAGGTTTTCTATGTTTAGGTTTAGGTGCTCGACTCTCAATTGGAGGCAGGTGTTTTTCGTTGCCTCTGATTGAGAGTCCTATATATGGGTAATTGTTTGGTTTAGTGTTGGTTGGAGATTGTTTCTTGTTTTGCGTATGTGAGCCTTACAAGACTGTTTTGTTGATCGTTCGTTCTTCTTTTGTTATTTTGGTGTTTCTTGGTTTAAAATAAATCAAGATGAGCATCCACATTCCTGCTGCGTTTTGGTCCTCCATTCCAGACGACAACCGTGACAGCCAGAGAACACCAAGATTGACAAATTCGCCACTGGCGCCCTGTACTCTTCACAGATGAAAGCAGGTTCACACTGAACACATGTGACAGACTTGACAGAGTCTGGAGACGCCGTGGAGAACGTTCTGCTGCCTGCAACATCCTCCAGCATGACCGGTTTGGCGGTGGGTCAGTCATGGTGTGGGGTGGCATTTCTTTGGGGGTCACACAGCCCTCCATGTGCTCGTCAGAGGTAGCCTGACTGCCATTAGGTACCGAGATGAGATCCTCAGACCCCTTGTGAGACCATATGCTGGTGCGCTTGGCCCTGGGTTCCTCCTAATGCAAGACAATGCTAGACCTCATGTGGCTTGAGTGTGTCAGCAGTTCCTGCAAGAGGAAGGCATTGATGCTATGGACTGGCCCGCCCGTTCCCCAGACCTGAATCCAATTGAGCACATCTGGGACATCATGTCTCGCTCCATCCACCAACGCCACATTGCACCACAGACTGTCCAGGAGTTGACGGATGCTTTAGTCCAGGTCTGGGAGGAGATCCCTCAGGAGACCATCCGCCACCTCATCAGGAGCATGCCCAGGCGTTGTAGGGAGGTCATACAGGCACGTGGAGGCCACACACACTACTGAGCCTCATTTTGACTTGTTTTAAGGACATTACATCAAAGTTGGATCAGCCTGTAGTGTGGTTTTCCACTTTAATTTTGAGTGTGACTCCAAATCAAGACCCCCATGGGTTGATAAATTGGATTTCCATTGATTATTTTTGTGTGATTTTGTTGTCAGCACATTCAACTATGTAAAGAAAAAAGTATTTAATAAGATTATTTCATTCATTCAGATATAGGATGTGTTATTTTAGTGTTCCCTTTATTTTTTTGAGCAGTGTATAATAACAAATAATCCCTTTACTGGTCAGGACGTGACAAAATTGTCACGACACCTACGGAAGGTGGCGCCCCTCCTCGCCCAGGCGGTGCTCGGCGGTCGTCGTCGCCGGCCTACTAGCTGCCATCGATTTATGTTTCATGTTCTGTTAGTTAGGCCTAGGTTAGTTGCGCACCTGTTTTGTGTTAGTTGTTAGTGGGGAGGGGTATTTAGGCTAGTTAGTTAGGTTTGTTGTTTGTGCGGGATTGTTCGTTTGTCAGGGTGTGTTTCATGTGGTTCTGTATATTGTGGAGTTACGCTATTCCTTTTGGGATGCGTCCCTGGTTACGTTCTTTTAAGGGTGGTGCGTTACTTTTGCACACCTTGCACTCCATACCTTGCATATTTTCCGTGTGGATATTTTTATTAAATTCATTAACGGAATCTTTCTGTCTCCTGCGCCTGACTCTTCGGAATCCACAAGCCACCCATTGTGACAAAAATGACAAAAATGTCAAATGTAAATGTAATACGCCGATTACAACAGGTGTAGACTTTACAGTGAAATACTTACTCACAAGCCCTTAACCAACAATGCAGTTTTAAGAAAAATAAGTGTTAAGTAACACTAAACCAAAAAATAGATCAGTAAAAATGAAAGAGCAGCAGTAAAATAACAGTAGCGAGGCTCTATACAGGAGGTGCTTTGTTCCAGCTGGATGAGTAATGGTTCTGTGGAGCTGAGAGGGTGTTTTGCATTCCACATCTGACGTGTTAATAGGGGAACATGGAGGCATCAGCTATCAGATAATGGTTCTCACTACTGGTTCAACTACATGTTCAGCAGGGCATATCGTATCAGAGAATTGAACAAAAGTGTCTGCCATGCGGCTCTGTAGCAATTAGACTCTTCTCTTAGAGTCAATGCACCGCACCATTACCGTGTGTTGGAACTGGCCCGGAGGAATCGCACTGGAAGTATGCCAATGTCAAATATGAGATTAAACAACAAATAAGAATCATCTGAATAATTTAGAGACTAGTCATCTAGAGATGAATATAATACATGTGTAGCCTACCGTGTATGTGCATACATCTGTGTGTCAATCTCACAGGGGAATTCCAACTTCTTGTGGCTGTGACCTGGTTGCTATGACTACTAGGAATCACAGTCATTCATCATGTGTCTCCTCAATCTCTATGTGATGGATGACATCTGTGTGTTCACGTTGAGCAATCCCTCCCTGGCTCCCTGGCACAAGGCTGTTAATTCTCACTTCTGCGTGGGAGCAAACTGCCTAGCTCCCTGAGCCAAAATCAACTCTGATAATCATCTGATCTGAATGATATATGATGGTGTCTCTTTTTCCTGTCAGACAACTTGTTGGACTGTCACGACTTCCACCGAAGGTGGCTCCTCTCCCTGTTCGGGCGGTGCTCGGCGGTCGTCGTCACCGGCCTACTAGCTGCCACCGATCCATTTTTCCTTTTCGTTTGTGTCTGTCTGTTTTGCCACACCTGTGTTTCATTTAGTTGATTTGGGTGGGTTTATTTACCTCCGCTGCCTGCTAGTCTTTGTGAGGGATTGTTTGTATGTGTTACTCTGTTAGGGGTGTGTGTCTGCACCACGGGGTTTTCTTTTCACACGGTAGTTGTACCATTTAGATATATGTTTAGGAGTAGAGGTTTCTCCTCCGTGTGTTGCGTTACTTTCCCTGTGTGTGGCGACTTCGTTTGAGCGTGTTTCCCCCCATGTTGTTGTTGAGTTGGGACTCCTTTAATAAACGTTTGTGCCACTGGGACTTCCTTGCTCTCCTGCTCCTGATTCCTGCACCTCCCTCCTACTAGGAGGCACGTAACACTGACTCTGTTGAATGTTGAAGGGGAAGGGTGGCCCGTGTCCATGTTACTGCTTGCTAGGACTCACACAGCTGTGGCTCCTGGCTTGTCCACATTAAACAACGACGCCAGGACAGCGGAGTCAATCACCACCTTCCGGAGACACCTGAAACCCCACCTCTTTAAGGAATACCTGGGATAGGATTAAGTAATCCTTCTAGCCCCCCCCTCCCCCCCAAGAAAGATCTAGATGTACTATTGTAAAGTGGTTGTTCCACTGGATATTATAAGGTGAATGCACCAATTTGTAAGTCGCTCTGGATAAGAGCGTCTGCTAAATGACATAAATGTAAATGTAAATGTAAACAATGAAGGTGTGGGGAGCCACTAGCTGTACTTATTCATTTTGTTCTGCTGGCATCAGACATGCTCCTCCTTGTCCTTACTGTATCACGGCCCGTCACGAACCCTTGCCAAAATTCCATGTGTGTTAAACGCCAGCACACGATGGAAACTGCTGGCAATAAGAAACAAGAAATAAGAATCCCAAAAAACTTAGATGCCGTCATGTGAAATCTAAATCTGTGTCATTTCAAATCATAGCTGTTACGTTTTTTTGTTTGCCAGTTGATAGTTTTGATGATGGTATGAAGTACACTGATATTTGGGACAGGGCTCATTGTGGTGAAGTAGAATATTATATCTGAGTGTGTTACTGTACATGGCTGGATTCCAGACAAAGCTGTGTGTGTGTGTGTGTGTGTGTGTGTGTGTGTGTGTGTGTGTGTGTGTGTGTGTGTGTGTGTGTGTGTGTGTGTGTGTGTGTGTGTGTGTGACAGGACCTGTCAGTGCCATTGTGACTCTATAGACAAAATAAACTCTAAATAATTGAATCCATAATATTTCACCCAATCAGGCGACACAGCGCTACATACCCCAACCAGAAGGCAGGTCACTGTGGTATTACAGCAGTATTACCGCTTTACACCAGGTCACTGTGGTATTACAGCAGTATTACCGCTTTACACCAGGTCACTGTGGTATTATAGCAGTATTACTGCTCTACACCAGGTCACTGTGGTATGACTGCGGTATTACTGCTCTACACCAGGTCACTGTGGTATTATAGCAGTATTACTGCTTTACACCAGGTCACTGTGGTATTATAGCAGTATTACTGCTCTACACCAGGTCACTGTGGTATTACAGCAGTATTACTGCTTTACACCAGGTCACTGTGGTATTACAGCAGTATTACTGCTTTATACCAGGTCACTGTGGTATTACTGCTCTACACCAGGTCACTGTGGTATTATAGCAGTATTACTGCTCTACACCAGGTCACTGTGGTATTACAGCAGTATTACTGCTCTACACCAGGTCACTGTGGTATTACAGCAGTATTACTGCTTTATACCAGGTCACTGTGGTATTACTGCTCTACACCAGGTCACTGTGGTATTATAGCAGGGGTAGGAGCTCTCTGATGCACTCACAGAAAGATGGAGAGAGCTGGCAACAGAGGGAAATATAATGCTAATTAGCAGACGCTTTTATCCAAAGTGATTTACAAGTAGGAACATAGATGTAACATTATGGAGTAGGAACATAGATGTAACACTACTGGAGTAGGAACATAGATGTAACATTATGGAGTAGGAACATAGATGTAACATTATGGAGTAGGAGCATAGATGTAACATTATGGAGTTGGAACATAGATGTAACATTATGGAGTAGGAACATAGATGTAACACTACTGGAGTAGGAACATAGATGTAACACTACTGGAGTAGGAACATAGATGTAACATTATGGAGTAGGAACATAGATGTAACATTATGGAGTAGGAACATAGATGTAACATTATGGAGTAGGAACATAGATGTAACATTATGGAGTAGGAACATAGATGTAACATTATGGAGTTGGAACATAGATGTAACATTATGGAGTAGGAACATAGATGTAACATTATGGAGTAGGAACATAGATGTAACATTATGGAGTAGGAACATAGATGTAACATTATGGAGTAGGAACATAGATGTAACACTACTGGAGTAGGAACATAGATGTAACATTATGGAGTAGGAACATAGATGTAACATTATGGAGTAGGAACATAGATGTAACATTATGGAGTAGGAACATAGATGTAACATTATGGAGTAGGAACATAGATGTAACATTATGGAGTAGGAACATAGATGTAACATTATGGAGTAGGAACATAGATGTAACATTATGGAGTTGGAACATAGATGTAACATTATGGAGTAGGAACATAGATGTAACACTACTGGAGTAGGAACATAGATGTAACACTACTGGAGTAGGAACATAGATGTAACACTACTGGAGTAGGAACATAGATGTAACACTACTGGAGTAGAAACATAGATGTAACACTACTGGAGTAGGAACATAGATGTAACATTATGGAGTAGGAACATAGATGTAACACTACTGGAGTAGGAACATAGATGTAACACTACTGGAGTAGGAACATAGATGTAACATTATGGAGTAGGAGCATAGATGTAACATTATGGAGTTGGAACATAGATGTAACATTATGGAGTAGGAACATAGATGTAACACTACTGGAGTAGGAACATAGATGTAACATTATGGAGTAGGAACATAGATGTAACATTATGGAGTAGGAACATAGATGTAACATTATGGAGTAGGAACAGAACATAGATGTAACATTATGGAGTAGGAACATAGATGTAACATTATGGAGTAGGAACATAGATGTAACATTATGGAGTAGGAACATAGATGTAACATTATGGAGTAGGAACATAGATGTAACACTACTGGAGTAGGAACATAGATGTAACATTATGGAGTAGGAACATAGATGTAACATTATGGAGTAGGAGCATAGATGTAACATTATGGAGTTGGAACATAGATGTAACATTATGGAGTAGGAACATAGATGTAACACTACTGGAGTAGGAACATAGATGTAACACTACTGGAGTAGGAACATAGATGTAACATTATGGAGTAGGAACATAGATGTAACATTATGGAGTAGGAACATAGATGTAACACTACTGGAGTAGGAACATAGATGTAACATTATGGAGTAGGAACATAGATGTAACATTATGGAGTAGGAACATAGATGTAACATTATGGAGTAGGAACATAGATGTAACATTATGGAGTAGGAACATAGATGTAACACTACTGGAGTAGGAACATAGATGTAACATTATGGAGTAGGAACATAGATGTAACACTACTGGAGTAGGAACATAGATGTAACACTACTCTGCCCTTTCTGACCTGAATGACGGGTCGCCACTGGATGCAGGAGCATAGATGTAAGGTTTGTGTAAAGGATGGACGTACAGCGTGGGAGACTATGAAAGATGGACGTACAGCGTGGGAGACTATGAAAGATGGACGTACAGCGTGGGAGACTATGAAAGATGGACGTACAGGGTGGGAGACTATGAAAGATGGACGTACAGCGTGGGAGACTATGAAAGATGGACGTACAGCGTGGGAGACTATGAAAGATGGACGTACAGTGTGGGAGACTATGAAAGATGGACGTACAGTGTGGGAGACTATAAAAGATGGACGTACAGTGTGGGAGACTATAAAAGATGGTTTAGTTTTAGCTTGATGATGTGGCTCCTTGAGTTGAACGTCCTACATAGTCCTGCTTTGGATCCTCTCCTTCCAAAGTGTGGATGTTTGCCCTGAGTCTTTCTCTCTTTCTCTCTACTCTCACTCTTTCTCTCATGTCACTCTCTCAAATCAAATCAAATTTATTTATATAGCCCTTCTTACATCAGCTGATATCTCAAAGTGCTGTACAGAAACCCAGCCTAAAACCCAAACAGCAAGCAATGCAGGTGTAGAAGCACGGTGGCTAGGAAAAATTCCCTAGAAAGGCCAGAACCTAGGAAGAAACCTAGAGAGGATCCAGGCTATGAGGGGTGGCCAGTCCTCTTCTGGCTGTGCCGGGTGGAGGTTATAACAGCACATGGCCAAGATCTATCTTTTGGGAGGGGCAGAAAACAGTTTTCAACCAGAGCTGATGTAGAGCTCATCACTCCCCCTAACTGGGAGGGGGCCAGAGACAATTAATCGATGCCGACACATCTTTCTAGCTGATTTACACGCTGAAGCTATGTTGCGCTTGGTGACCTCTGACTGTTTCATCCTAACATCGTTGGTGCCGACGTGGATAACAATATCTCTATACTCTCTACACTCGCCAGTTTTAGCTTTAGCCAGCACCGTCTTTAGATTAGCCTTAACGTCGGTAGCCCTGCCCCCTGGTTAACAGTGTATGATCGCTGGATGATTCGTTTTAAGTCTAATACTGCAGGTAATGGAGTCGCCAATGACTAGGGTTTTCAATTTGTCAGAGCTAATGGTGGGAGCCTTCGGTGTCTCAGACCCCGTAACGGGAGGAGTAGAGACCAGAGAAGGCTCTCTGACTCCGACTTGCTGCTTAATGGGGAGAACCGTTTGAAAGTTTCTGTCGGCTGAATTAGCAACACCGGTTGAGCATTCCTACAGCATTTCCCTCCAGAAGCCATGAGAAAGTTGTCCGGCTGCGGGGACTGTGCGAGGGAATTTATACTACTATCTGTACTTACTGGTGGCACAGACGTTGTTTCATCCTTTCCTATACTGAAATTACCTTTGCCTAACGATTGCGTCTGAAGCTGGGCTTGCAGCACAGCTATCCTCACCGTAAGGCGATCGTTCTCCTGTATATAATGAGTACAACGACTGCAATTAGAAGGCATCATGTTAATGTTACTACTTAGCTTCGGCTGATGGAGGTCTTGACGAACCACGTCCAGATAAAGCGTCCGGAGTGAAAAAGTTGAATGAAAAAAAAAAAACGTTGAGTGAGGGAAAAACAAAAAATATAAACGGTAATTAAAAAGTAAAAACGGGAAAGTTGTCAGGTAGCAAAGTAAGGTTAGCAACAAAACGCACAGCAGCACGTAAACAACTCTACAAGTCTCTCTCTCTCAGCCCTGCTCTGTTTTCTATATTTTATAGAGATTAAATCCTTCTAGAGCTAAAACTATGAGAGGGAAACATGCTTTAGTCCATGAGAATGTGATCTCCAGCTCACTGCTGTCACCCTGAGCTACACGGGTAGTCAATGATTAATTAATGATAAACCGAATCCTAATGTTGTTGTGTGTCTGAGTGGGCCCATTAGACTTCTGCACTATGTAGGGAATAGGTTGCCATTTGGGATGCAGACTAGGCTCGGACTGGGTCTGTGAAGACATGGATGAATCTATCGGATTGTTTGTATGTTGATTTCTCTGTTTGGTTTCCCACTTATCATCGGGATCTGTGTGTGTGTGTTTGTGTGCCTGCGAACAGGAAAAGGACGTGGCTCCTTCTTTTCGTTGGTCACCTGTTGCAACAGGTTCTTTCCCAGCAGTTTTGTGTTTGAAAAGGCTTAGTGTACTGGCAGACAGACAGGTTTGGAGTTTGAATTGTTTGATAATCACGTCATTAGTTTAACTGAAGGAAAGAAGATGCCGTGGCTCTCAGCTTTCAAGACAACACTATTCATAGTAACACAAATCTTTGGCAAAATGCCACTAACTGAGAGGGAATGTTGGTGAGATCAATTCATGTGACTGGAGGATTATTTTGGCCAAATGTTTGCCGTAGTAATCGACAACTACCTGATTTTGCCAACAAAATCTTTTTGATTGTTTGAATTCATATCAATGATGGGAGACTCTGGCCTGTCCTGACCAAATAGTTCTACCAACAGCATAGCTAGAGCCCAGATGAAGACGCTGTACCATAGGCCCTAACTTCTCTCTCTGTGGTATTTGTCTCTCGTGATAATTGGCTTCCTGGACAAATCCCAAGGAGACACTGTGTTGTTTATAGACAATATAGTTAATGGAGCTAAATTAGAATGAAGCCGTATTGCAGAGCAGCTGTGTACACACTGAGGGAATCTGTGAGGGAAACCATTAAACCCAATAGCAGACTGATCTGAGAGATACAGTGAGAATGAAGAATCTGACTTTATAATGGCTGATTGAGGCTGAATGCTTCCAGTGCTGGAGTGTGATGGGCTTTTAACACAGATTGACTTACAGTACAGTAGTTATTCTGTATGTCTATCGTGACAGACTATTACCATTTGGTTCTTGGAGTTGAAATTAGCGTGTGGGACAGGGGACCACAAGGCTCTCACTGATCATGTTGATTATCCATCAATACAGCAGATGAAACTGGATTGGCATGGATGTTTGGTGACTTGAGCCCATTATCACTGGTCTGGTACTATATTCATTGCTTGACAATGACAACAACCCTAGAAGTTGTCAAGACTGCACAAACGGATCAAGGACCACCAGACCCACAATGAATAGAAGGAAGATTATGGTCACTTAGCGCCTGTTTGGGGGGAACCCACCAGTCACCTCCTTCTTGGTCACTACCCAGAATGTCAGAGGTTTCAAAAGGAAGGGAAAGGAACAATATAAACCTGTACATATTTTGGTTCGAGAGCATACGTGACAGTACCCCCTCCCCGGCGCTTTCGGCTCCAGCCGCAGGACGCCAACCACAGAAACAATCCCGGGGATCTGGAACGGACCGGTCGCTTCTGCTAAGGCCCAGAAACCTTACGAACCGGCTGAGGAGTGAACCTGATAAGCTGGCTGAGACCTCCCTGGTTGCCTCGGCTGAGGCACGGGAACCTGTTCACCCAGCTTCGGCATGGGAGCCTATCGAACCCGTTGAGGCATGGGAGCCTACAGTACAAACCGGCTGAGGCCTCCCAGGTAGCTCCGGCTCCAACACCTGGACCCGACGTCAACCCCCCCCCCCCAAAGAAAACACGCCCTGATGCTTCCCTTTGTTGAGTCATCATTCTGTAACGATGTACGCTGAGAGTCAGGAAGCAAGTTCAGGGAGTGAATACGTTTAATAAATTAACGAACAAACCAAGAAACACGAACAACGCACCGACATAGTACAGGAACAATGACCACTGGGGAAGAAACCAAAGGGAGTGACATATACAGGGCAGGTAATCAAGGAGGTGATGGAGTCCAGGTGAGTGTCATTATGCACCTAACACTGGTGACAAGAACGAACCAATTGGAAAATAATTTTGGTTCCAATCCCTTTTTTTCCCCCATGTTCACCTGCAAAGAAGCCCTCCATTTGCCACATAGCAAGATACTAGCAAATGACTATTAGCTTGACAATGTGCACATTTAGGTAAATGACAAGCAACTTTGTGATGAGTTATACTGTCAACTTGACGCTGTTTAGATTTTTGTCTCTCTCCAGGTCTGGTGGAGATCCTATTGAAGCACCCTCAGTCTAGATGAAGACACGTGTCCCTATAAAACACACGCGCGTGGCCGAGCACACATTCACACTATACCCCCCTCACACACACACACACACACACACACACACACACACACACACACACACACACACACACACACACACACACACACACACACACACATATACCATGTATAACTCACTTACCAGTTATACCCATGGCATTTCATTTAATGGACAGGGGTTTTTCCAACCTGCCTCGACTATTGGGCCTATATTCTGGAGTGATTCTCATACCAGGGCTTTTTCCCTGCTGTTCAGCTCTGTAGCCTGGCTCTGCCCAACACTGCATTCTACCGACGGTGGGCACATCCCCATGCCAAAAGCCCAAAACCATTTTGTGGGAAATTACATACATAATTTACCCATTCCACCCCACAATGTTAAAGTAATACATTTTTATGTTTGCAAATCTCTCAAATGTTTACCTCATTATTTCATGTTATCCTATCCTTTTTTCATGGCATGTGGCTTGCTGCTGAAAAAGAAAAAATGTAATTGTCTCTCTCTTTCTCTCTCTCTTTCTCTCTCGCTCTACTGTATATAGAGTGCATTTGGAAAATATTCAGAGCCCTTCACTTTTTCCACATTTTGTTACGTTACAGCCTTATTCTAAAATGGATTAAATTAAATGTTTTCCTCATCAATCTACACACAATACCTCATAATGGCAAAGCGAAAACAGGTATTTAGACTTTTTAGCAAATGTATTCAAAATTAAAAACATAAGTATTCAGACCCTTTGCTATGTTACTTGAAATTGAGCTTAGGTGCATCCTGTTTTCATTGATCATCCTTGAGATGTTTCTACAACTTGATTTAAGTCAACCTGTGGTAAATTCAATTGATTGGACATGATTTGGAAAGGCACACCTGTTGATATACAGTAAGGTCCCACAGTTGACAGTGCATGTCAGAGCAAAAACCAAGCCATGAGGTTGAAGGAATTGTCCATAGAGCTCCGAGACAGGATTGTGTCGAGGCACAGATCTGGGGAAGTGTACCAACATATTTCTGCAGCCTTGAAGGTCCCCAAGAACACAGTGGCCTCCATCATTCTTAAATAGAAGAAGTTTGGAACCACCAAGAATCTTCCTAGAGATGGCCGCCCGGCCAAACTGACCAATCGGGAGAGAAGGGCTTTGGTCAGGGAGGTGACCAAGAACCTGATGGTTACTCTGACAGAGCTCCAGACTTCCTCTGTGGAGATGGGAGAACCTTCCAGAAGGACAACCATCTCTGCAGCACTCCACCAATCAGGCCTTTATTGCCAGACAGAAGCCACTCCTCAGTAAAAGGCACATGACAGCCCTCTTGGAGTTTGCTGAAAGGCAACTAAAGGACTCTCAGACCATGAGAAACAAGATTCTCTGGTCTGATGAAACCTTTTTGGCCTGAATGCCAAGCGTCAAATGATGTGGAGGAAACCAGGCACTGCTCATCACCTGCCAATACCATCCCTACTGTGAAGCATGGTGGTGGCAGCATCATGCTGTGGGAATGTTTTTCAGCGGCAGGGACTGGGAGACTAGTCAGGATCGAGGCAAAGATGAACGGAGCCAAGTACGGAAAGATCCTTGATGAAAACCTGCTCCAGAGCGTTCAAGACCTCAGACTTGGCCGAAAATTCATCTTTCAACAGGACAATGACCCTATGCACACAGCCAAGACAACACAGGAGTGGCTTTGTGACAAGTTTCGATCAAACATCTCTGGAGAGACCTGAAAATAGCTGTGCAGCGATGCTCCCCATCCAACCTGACAGAGCTTGAGAGGATCTGCAGAGAAGAATGGAAGAAACTTCCCAAATTAAGGTGTGCCTATCTTGTAGTGTCATATCCAAGAAGAATCGAGGCTGTAATCGCCTTCAAAGGTGCAATAACAAAGTACTGAGTAAAGGGTCTGAATACTTATGTAAATGTGATATTTCAGTTGTTGTTTTTAATACATTTGCTAACATTTAAAAAAAATGATGAGGTATTGTGTGTAGACTGATGAAGAAAAAAAAGAACATTTTATACATTTTAGAATAAGGCTATAAAGTAACAAAATGTGGAAAACGTAAAGGGGTCTGAATACTTTCCAAATGCACTGCATACAACATTGTTGAATAATGGTGTTACCTCTGCTACAGAGGATAGGTTCATTAGAGGTACCAGACTCAGAAATTGCAGCCCAAATAAATGTTTCACAGAGTTCAAGTAACATACATCTCAACATCCACTCTTCAGAGGAGACTGCCTGAATCAGGCCTTCATGGTTGAATTGCTGCAAGGAAACCACTACTAAAGGACACCAATAATAAGAAGAGACTTGCTTGGGCCAAGAAACACGAGCAATGGACATCAGACCGGTGGAAATCTGTCCTTTGGTCTGATGTGAGATTTTTGGTTCCAACCGCCGTGTCATTGTGAGACGCAAAGTAGCTGAATGGCTGATCTCTGCATGTGTAGTTCACATGGTGAAGTATGGAGGAGGAGGTGTGATAATGTGGGTGTGCTTTGCTGGTGACACTGTCTGTGATTCATTTAGAATTCAAGGCACACTTAACCAGCATGGTTACCACAGCATTCTGCAGTGATGCGCCATCCCATCTGGTTTGCGCTTCATGGGACTATCATTTGTTTTTCAACAGGAAAATTACCCAACACACCTCCTTGCTGTGTAAGGGCTATTTTACCAAGAAGGAGAGTGATGAGTGCTGCATCAGATAACCTGACCTCCACAATCACCCGACCTCGACCCAATTGAGATTGTTTGAGATGAGTTGGACCGCAGAGTGACGGAAAAGCAGCCAACAAGTGCTCAGCATATGTGGGAACTCGTGTTGGAAAAGCATTCCAGGTGAAGCTGGTTGAGAGAATGCCAAGAGTGTGCAAAGCTGTCAACAAGGCAAAGGGTAGCTACTTTTGAAGAATCTCAAATACAGTAGCTTGCGAAAGTATTCACCCCCCTTGGCATTTTTCCTATTTTGTTGCTTTACAACACTGTCTTAGCTCAGTTAGGATCACCACTTTATTTTAAGAATGTGAAATGTCAGAATAATAGTAGAGAAAATTATTTATTTCAGCTTTTATTTCTTTCATCACATTCCCAGTGTGTCAGAAGTTTACATACACTCAATTAGTATTTGGTAGCATTTCCTTTGAATTGTTTAACTTGGGTCAAACGTTTCGGGTAGACTTCCACAAGCTTCCCACAATAAGTTGGGTGAATTTTGGCCCATTCCTCCTGACAGAGGCCTCCTTGCTCGCACACGCTTTTCTAGTTCTGCCCACAAATTTTCTATAGGCTTGAGGTCAGGGCTTTGTGATGGCCACTCCAATACCTTGACTTTGTTATCCTTAAGCCATTTTGCCACAACTTTGGAAGTATGCTTGGGGTCATTGTCCGTTTGGAAGACCCGTTTGCGACCAAGCTTTAACTTCCTGACGGATGTCTTGAGATGTTGCTTCAATATATCCACGTAATTTTCTTACCTCATGATGCCATCTATTTTGTGAAGTGCACCAGTCCCTCATGCAGCAAAGCACCCCCACAACATGATGCTGCCACCCCCGTGCTTCACGATTGGGATGGTGTTTCTTGGCTTGCAAGCCTCCCTCTTTTTCCTCCAAACATAACGATGGTCATTACGGCTAAACAGTTCCTTTTTTGTTTCATCAGACCAGAGGACATTGCTCCAAAAAGTGCGATCTTTGTCCCCATTTTCAGTTGCAAACATTAGTCTGGCTTTTTTATGGTGGTTTTGGAGCAGTGGCTTCTTCCTTAATGAGCGGCCTTTCAGGTTATGTCGATATAGGACATGTTTTACTGTGGATATAGATACTTTTGTACCTGTTTCCTCTAGCATCTTCACAAGGTCCTTTGCCGTTATTCTGGGATTGATTTGCACTTTTCACACCAAAGTACGTTCATCTCTAGGAGACAGAACGCATCTCCTTCCTGAGAGGTATGACGGCTGCGTGGTCCCATGGTGTTTATACTTGCGTACTATTGTTTGTACAGATGAATGTGGTACCTTTAGGTGTTTGGAAATTGCTCCCAAGGACAAACCAGACTTGTGGAGGTCTACAATTGTTTTTCTGAGGTCTTGGTTGATTTCTTTTGATTTTCCCATGATGTCAAGCAAAGAGGCATTGAGTTTGAAGGTAGGCCTTGAAATACTTCCACAAGTACACGTCCAATTGACTCAAATGATGTCAATTAGCCTATCAGAAGCTTCTAAAGCCATGACATAATTTTCTGGAATTTTCCAAGCTGTTTAAAGGCACAGTCAACTTAGTGTATGCAAACTTCTGACCCACTGGACTTGTGATACAGTGAATTATAAGTGAAATAATCTGTCTGTAAACAATTGTTGGAAAAATTACTTGTGTCATGCACAAAGTAGATGTCCTAACCGACTTGCCAAAACTATAGTTTGTTAACAAGAAATTTGTGGATTGGTTTGACAAACGAGTTTTAATGACTCCAACCTAAGTGTATGTAAACTTCCAACTTCAACTGTATCTTTCTATCCCCCTCTTCCTCTCTCTTTCTTCCTCTTTCCCGCCACCTCTCATTTAACAGTCGCAGTGCTGGGTGCCTTGAGAGTGGAGAGGAAGAAGAGAGGAGAGTGATCAGGGTCCTCACACCACAGCCGCTCAGCCATCCATCCGGAAACAGGTTGTGGGCTGCTACTAAGGCTTTATAGTCCTTTTCCAGGCCCAGCCAAGAACTCTGGCAAGGCCTCAACCCCCTCCACCTTCCCCATCCTTCCACAGTACCCTGCACTATACCTTCTCCTCTACACTGCTCTCCTCTACCCCTTTCCCTCAACCCCCCTCCCCCTCCCCTCCCGTCCACCCTCCCCTCCACACTCCCCTCTACACTGCCCTCCCCTCCACGCTCCCCTCTACACTGCCCTCCCCTCCACACTCCCCTCTACACTGCCCTCCCCTCCACGCTCCCCTCTACACTGCCCTCCCCTCCACCCTCCCCTCTACACTGCCCTCCCCTCCACCCTCCCCTCTACACTGCCCTCCCCTCCACACTCCCCTCTACACTGCCCTCCCCTCCACCCTCCCCTCTACACTCCCCTCCCCTCCACACTCCCCTCTACACTGCCCTCCTCTCCCCTCCACCCTCCCCTCTACACTGCCCTCCCCTCCACACTCCCCTCTACACTGCCCTCCCCTCCACACTCCCCTCTACACTGCCCTCCCCTCTACACTCCCCTCTACACTGCCCTCCCCTCCACCCTCCCCTCTACACTGCCCTCCCCTCCACCCTCCCCTCTACACTGCCCTCCCCTCCACACTCCCCTCTACACTGCCCTCCCCTCCACGCTCCCCTCTACACTGCCCTCCCCTCCACACTCCCCTCTACACTGCCCTCCCCTCCACACTCCCCTCTACACTGCCCTCCCCTCCACACTCCCCTCTACACTGCCCTCCCCTCCACCCTCCCCTCTACACTGCCCTCCCCTCCACCCTCCCCTCTACACTGCCCTCCCCTCCACCCTCCCCTCTACACTGCCCTCCCCTCCACCCTCCCCTCTACACTGCCCTCCCCTCCACCCTCCCCTCTACACTGCCCTCCCGTCCACCCTCCCCTCTACACTGCCCTCCCCTCCACCCTCCCCTCTACACTGCCCTCCCCTCCACACTCCCCTCTACACTGCCCTCCCCTCCACCCTCCCCTCTACACTGCCCTCCCCTCCACCCTCCCCTCTACACTGCCCTCCCCTCCACACTCCCCTCTACACTGCCCTCCCCTCTACACTCCCCTCTACACTGCCCTCCCCTCCACCCTCCCCTCTACACTGCCCTCCCCTCCACCCTCCCCTCTACACTGCCCTCCCCTCCACCCTCCCCTCTACACTGCCCTCCCCTCTACACTCCCCTCTACACTGCCCTCCCCTCTACACTCCCCTCTACACTGCCCTCCCCTCTACACTCCCCTCTACACTGCCCTCCCCTCTACACTCCCCTCTACACTGCCCTCCCCTCTACACTGCCCTCTACACTGCCCTCCCCTCCACACTCCCCTCTACACTGCCCTCCCCTCCACACTCCCCTCTACACTACCCTCCCCTCCACACTCCCCTCTACACTGCCCTCCCCTCCACCCTCCCCTCTACACTGCCCTCCCCTCCACACTCCCCTCTACACTGCCCTCCCCTCCACGCTCCCCTCTACACTGCCCTCCCGTCCACACTCCCCCCTACACTGCCCCCTTCCCCTCCACACTGACCTCTCCCTACCCCTCCACCCGCCCTCAGTAAATTCTTCTGCTTTTCTGTAATTTACAGCAGTAGTTTCTTGGTAAATTAACTTTCGAGGCCATTGCCTTTTAAAAAGTGAGACTGTGGGTGGAATGGATGCCAGCACCAGAAGAGAAGAGAGAGGAGGAGAGGATGCCAGAAGGAGAGAGAGGAGGAGAGGATGCCAAAAGGAGAGAGAGGAGGAGAGGATGCCAGAAGGAGAGAGGAGGAGAGAGGATGCCGAGAGGAGAGAGGATGCCAAAAGGAGAGAGAGGAGGAGAGGATGCCAGAAGGAGAGAGAGGAGGAGAGGATGTCAAAAGGAGAGAGAGGAGAGAGGATGCCAGAAGGAGAGAGGATGCCAGAAGGAGAGAGAGGAGGGGAGGATGCCAGAAGGAGAGAGAGGAGAGGATGCCAGAAGGAGAGAGAGGAGGAGAGGATGTCAGAAGGAGAGAGAGGAGAGAGAATGCCAGAAGGAAAGAGAGGAAAGAGGATGCCGAGAGGAGAGAGGATGCCAAAAGGAGAGAGAGGAGGAGAGGATGCCAGAAGGAGAAAGGAGGAGAGAGGATGCCAAAAGGAGAGAGAGGAGAGAAGATACCAGAAGGAGAGGGAGGAGAGAGGATGCCAGAAGGAAAGAGAGGAGGAGAGGATGCCAGAAGGAGAGGAAGAGAGAGGATGCCAGAAGGAGAGAGAGGAGAGAGGATGCCAGAAGGAGAGAATGCCAGAAGGAGAGAGAGGAGAGGATGTCAGAAGGAGAGAGAGGAGAGAGGATGTCAGAAGGACAGAGAGGAGAGAGGATGCCAGAAGGAGAGAGAGGAGAGAGGATGCCAGAAGGAGAGAGAGGAGGAGAGGATGCCAGAAGGAGAGAGAAGAGGAGAGGATGACAGAAGGAGAGAGAGGAGAGAGGATGCCAGAAGGAGAGAGAGGAGGAGAGGATGCCAGAAGGAGAGAGAGGAGAGGATGTCAGAAGGAGAGAGAGGAGAGAGGATGTCAGAAGGAGAGAGAGGAGAGAAGATGCCAGAAGGAGAGAGAGGAGGAGAGGATGCCAGAAGGAGAGAGAAGAGGAGAGGATGACAGAAGGAGAGAGAGGAGAGAGGATGCCAGAAGGAGAGAGAGGAAAGAGGATGCCGAGAGGAGAGAGGATGCCAAAAGGAGAGAGAGGAGGAGAGGATGCCAGAAGGAGAAAGGAGGAGAGAGGATGCCAAAAGGAGAGAGAGGAGAGAAGATACCAGAAGGAGAGGGAGGAGAGAGGATGCCAGAAGGAGAGAGAGGAGAGAGGATGACAGAAGGAGAGAGAGGAGAGAGGATGCCAGAAGGAGAGAGGAGGAGAGAATGCCAGAAGGAGAGAGAGGATGTCAGAAGGAGAGAGGAAAGAGGATGTCATAAGGAGAGAGAGGAGAGAGGATGCCAGAAGGAGAGAGAGGACGAGAGGATGCCAGAAGGAGAGAGAGGAGAGAGGATGACAGAAGGAGAGAGAGGAGAGAGGATGCCAGAAGGAGAGAGGAGGAGAGAATGCCAGAAGGAGAGAGAGGATGTCAGAAGGAGAGAGGAAAGAGGATGTCATAAGGAGAGAGAGGAGAGAGGATGCCAGAAGGAGAGAGAGGACGAGAGGATGCCAGAAGGAGAGAGAGGAGGAGAGGATGCCAGAAGGAGAGAGAGGAGAGAGGATGCCAGAAGGAGAGAGAGGAGGAGAGGATGTCAGAAGGAGAGAGAGGAGAGAGGATGCCAGAAGGAGAGAGAAGAGGAGAGGATGCCAGAAGGAGAGAGAGGCAGAGAGGATGACAGAAAGTGAGAGAGGAGGAGAGGATGCCAGAAGGAGAGAGAGGAGGAGAGGATGCCAGAAGGAGAGAGAGGAGGAGAGGATGCCAGAAGGAGAGAGAGGAGAGAGGATGCCAGAAGGAGAGAGATGATGCCAGAAGGGGAGAGAGGATGCCAGAAGGAGAGAGAGGAGGAGAGAATGTCAGAAGGCGAGAGAGGAGAGAGGATGCCAGAAGGAGAGAGAGGAGGAGAGAATGCCAGAAGGAGAGAGGAGAGGATGTCAGAAGGAGAGAGAGGAGGAGAGAATGCCAGAAGGAGAGAGAGGAGAGGATGTCAGATGGAGAGAGAGGAGAGAGGATGCCAGAAGGAGAGGAGGAGAGAGAATGCCAGAAGGAGAGAGGAGAGGAGAGAGGATTAGAGGAAATGCAGGAGGGATGAAAGGAGGAGGCTGATGGAAGAATACACGAACACACACTGATTACACACACGCACCCAAACACACACACAGACACGTAAACACACGCAAACACACAGACACGCAAACACACAGACACGCAAACACACACACACACAAACACACAGACACGCAAACACACACACGCAAACACACACGCAAACACACGCAAATACACACAGACACGCAAACACACACACACACACAGACACACTGAGAGAGTGGCCGGGCAGTGTTGTATTAGTAGATATCTGATACTCTGGGGGCCCTTCTGTGTGATTTACAGCCCTGTGTAGAAGGTATAGAGGCTTTATTACAGGTAAGGGCTGACCACAGCCTGTCTGTCTCACACACAGGGGTCAGGGTTAAAAGTGCAAGAGCTATTTTCTTTGTAATACTCTTCCTTAAAGAGTGATAAAAGCAACAGCTTTATGTTATCCCCGTGTATCTGCCTGCCTCATCAGCGAGAGAGAGAGAGAGAGTGTGTGTGTGTTTGCGTGTCTGTGTGTGTTTGCGTGTGTGTTTTTGCTCATGTGTGTAATCGGTGTGTGTTTGTGTGTGTGGGGGTGTGTGTGTGTGTGTGTGTCTCTGCCTGCCTCATCAATCGGTAGCCCTTTGTTGTTTTCATTCGCTGTGTCTTCAGGACATTGCACCAGATGTCCTTATTCCAGAAGTCTCTGAATGCAGTCTTGTTTAATAGATGGAATAAACAGAGAACTATTTCTATTTTTGAACTGGAACCCGTTGCCAAGGCCAGAAATATGGAACTTTTATTGAATCTGCCTCTTTAAACTTCTGGAGGTTCTTGGCTGCTGAAAGACACGCTACACACACACACACACACACACACACACACACACACACACACACACACACACACACACACACACACACACACACACACACACACACACACACACACACACACACTCACACACACGTGCACACAGACACACACTCAAAACATCTATACATTAGCTTATACACACAGCAGAGTATGTACACACACACACTAGCTAGCTAATTGGGACAGAGAAGCGGGAGCTGAAATCTATTAGCAGGCGGGAGGCTTGGAGCCGGAGCCGGCCAGGCTGACTGGTAGCTGATGAGGCCTTTAGACACACACACACACACAGCTCTCTCTCTTAGCCAGGCCAGGCATGGCTCTTATTAGGGCCTGGCTGGTTAGCTCCTGCTCCTGTCTTTAATGTCCACTTGCCCAAATTGGACTTCTTGCGACTGGAGTAAATTAATTTTTTTTCACTGAGCCGCCAAACATGAAATCAAAGGGATTTTTAATGGACTTTCTCTTCTAAAGGGGAAACCTGATCTAGTATATAGTGTACCTGAGGATTCATGTTGACTCATTTCTTCATTTTTCCACTCCCATCTAGTCTGAAAGCAGAGGCGGGGGTGGAAGGACAGACTAGGGTGGATCCCAAATGGTACCCTTCTCCCTATAAAGTGCACTACTTTTGACCAGCCCGTACTGGTGCCATTTGGAATGTAACCTCAAGTACCGGTAGTTCAGACAAAAATGGAATAATGAACACTCCTATAATAACACTATAATATGGTCATTTAGAAGCCAATTTGATATTTTGTTTACTTACAGAACTGTCAATATTGTATATAAGGTGATTCTATAATACCTACAGACCTTAGATAAGCCTTTCCCATTCAACAAGTGTAGAACAATGAGCTATTAATTAATGATCACTCAGTCTGAATATTATTAAGAGACCATTTATTTTCCCTTAGATAAAGGAAGATACAAGATAAGAGCAATGACTTGTGGAAATCCAGGCTGGCTGTTAGCAGATGTGTTTTTTTTTTTGGGGGGGGGGGGGGGGGGGGGGTTAGGCTCCCCAGGGTGTTAACTGACCATCCCTAACCCTGACTCTGGTTACACACACATACACATGTACACACACATACACACAAACACACACCTACACACACACACACACACACACACACACACACACCTACACACACACACACACACACACACACACACATCTACACACACACACACACACACACACACACACACACACACACACACACACACACACACACACACACACACACACACACACACACACACACACCTCAGTTACTGATCCTAGTAACAACTGAATCTAATAGCTCTCTCTCTATTTGTCTTTATCTCTCTCTTTCTGTATCTCTCTCTATAACTCTATCTCTCAATCTCCATTTCTCTCTCTCTCTCTCTCTCTCTCTCTCTGTATCTCTCTCTATAACTATGTCTCTCAATCTCCATTTCTCTCTCTCTCTCTCTCTCTGTATCTCTCTCTATAACTATGTCTCTCAATCTCCATTTCTCTCTCTCTCTCTCTCTCTCTCTCTGTATCTCTCTCTATAACTCTCTCAATCTCCATTTCTCTCTCTCTCTCTCTCTCTCTCTGTATCTCTCTCTATAACTATGTCTCTCAATCTCCATTTCTCTCTCTCTCTCTCTCTCTCTCTCTCTGTATCTCTCTCTATAACTATGTCTCTCAATCTCCATTTCTCTCTCTCTCTCTCTCTGTATCTCTCTCTATAACTGTCTCTCAATCTCCATTTCTCTCTCTCTCTCTCTCTCTCTCTGTATCTCTCTCTATAACTATGTCTCTCAATCTCCATTTCTCTCTCTCTCAATTCAATTCAATTCAATTCAATTCAATTCAATTTTCAATTCAATTCGCTTTATTGGCATGACGTAACAATGTACATATTGCCAAAGCTTACTTTGGATATTTACAATATAAAAAATAAATAAAAATGAGAATCAAAAATTGTCAACGGGACAACAGTAACAACAATAACCAACGGTCAATATAACCATACATTCAACAATAACAATAATCATACAGTTGAGGACATGTGCAGGTTTATTGGTCTGTCAGACACTGTCCCTCAACTTATGGCAGGCAGCAATGTAGTGCGCTGCCAACCCACAGCTCTCTGCGTCCTCCCCCAACAGGATGGGTAGCCTATCCTCATCAGAGAGGTCTTTAAAACCTTGAATAAGGATTTCAAATTTGGGGAAATGACACTCTCTAATTGTTTTATATTTTTTACATTTTGTCAGGAAATGCAGCTCCGTCTCAGGTTCTGCTGTTGTGCAGTGGTTGCACAGCCTTTCCTCTACAGGGAGCCAGGTTTTCCTGTGTCTACCCTTCTCAATGGCAAGGCTGTGCTCACTGAGCCTGTACTTTGTCAAGGTTTTTCTAAGGTTTTGATCAGTAACCATGGTCAAATATTTAGCCATAGTGTACTGTCGATTTAGGGCCAGATAGCACTGCATTTTGCTTTGTGTTTGTGCTTGTGTTTCCCAATAAGCAATGTAGTTTTGTTTTGACTGTGTTGTAATTTGGTTTATTCTGATTGATTGGATGTTCTGGTCCTGAGGCTTCAGTGTGTTAGTAGAACAGGTTTGTGAACTCAGCCCCAGGACCAGCTGGATGAGGGGACTCTTTTCTTTGCTCAGCTCTTGGCATTGCAGGGCTTGGTAATGATATGAGAGGGGGTCACTGTATTTTAGATGTTTCCAAAACTTAATTGCTCTTTTTTGAGTTTTTATTATTAGTGGATATTGGCCTAATTCTGCCCTGCATGCATTGTTTGTAGTTTTCCTCTGGACACGTAGGAGAATCTTACAGAACTCTGCATGTAGGGTTTCAATGGGGTGTTTGTCCCATTTGATGAAATCTTGTTTTGCAAGTGGACCCCACACCTCGCTGCCATAAAGTGCAATTGGTTCAATGACATATTCAATTCGTTTTAGCCAAATTTTAATAGGTATTTCAATTTGAATTTGCTTTTTAATGGCGTAGAATGCCCTGCGTGCTTTCTCTCTCAGTTCATTCACTGCCTCATTAAGGTGTCCAGTTGAGCTTATTTTTAAACCTAAGTAATTGTAGTGTGTACAGTACTCTATATATTTTGTACCAATTGAGAACTTTGGTCTAATTCCCTGAGATCTGGATCTTCTCTGGAAAATCATTATTTTAGTCTTTTTGGGGTTTACTGCCAGGGCCCAGGTCTGGCAGTACTGCTCTAGCAGGTCCAGGCTCTGCTGTAGGCCAGGTGCTGTGGGTGACAGCAGGCATAGGTCATCTGCGAAGAGTAGGCATTTAACTTCGGAATTGTGGAGACTAACACCAGGGGCTGAGGATTTTTCTAGAATAGTGGCCAATTCGTTAATGTAAATATTGAAGAGTGCAGGGCTCAGATTGCAACCCTGACGAAGGCCCCGCCCCTGGTTAAAGAATTCTGTCCTTTTCTTACCAATTTTAATGCTGCACGTATTGCCAGTATACATTGATTTAATTATGTCATATGTTTTACCCCCTACACCACTTTCAATAACTTTGTAGAACAGTCCTGTATGCCAAATAGAATCAAATGCTTTTTGGAAGTCGATAAAGCAAGTGTATATTTTGGTATTATTTTGGTGGACATGTTTATCTATCAGGGTGTGTAAGGTGTAAATATGATCAGTTGTGCGATGTTTTGGTATAAATCCAATTTGGCTTTTACTCAAGACATTGTGCTTATTAAGGAAGTTTAGAACTCTTACATTGATGATACTACAGAAAACCTTCCCCAGGTTACTGTTCACACAAATGCCTCTGTAATTGTTAGGGTCAAATTTGTCTCCATTCTTAAAGATTGGGGTTATGAGTCCTTGATTCCAGATGTCAGGGAAATAACCTACACTCAGGATCAAATTAAACAATTTTAATATAGCCAATTGAAATTTTGCACTAGTGAGTTTGAGCATTTCATTTAGGATGCCATCAGGTCCGCAGGCTTTTTTAAATTTGAGAGCCTGAAGTTTCTTATAGAGCTCCTGGTCAGTAATTGGGGAGTCCAATGGGTTTTGATTGTCCTTTATAGCTTTTTCTAATCCATTCAACTTCTCATGGATTTGGCGTTGTTCTGCGTTTGTGTCAATTTGAACGGTGTTGTAGAGTGTTTTGAAATGGGTTGTCCATATGTCACCATTTTGTATTGCTAATTCCTCTTGTTTAGATTTTTTTCGTTTTTTCCAATTTTGCCAAAAGTTGTTTGTGTTTATGGACTCCTCAATTAGTGTCAGCTGCTTGCTGTTGTACTGTGCTTTTTTGGTTCTGAGTGTACGTTTATAGAGTTTTAAAGTCTCACAGTAATGAAGGCGTAATTCACCATTATTTGGGTCTCTGTGCTTTTGGTTGGATAGTGTTCTAAGTTTTTTCCTTATAATTTTACAATCTGCATCAAACCAGTTGTCATCTGTGATTTTTTTAGTTTTGTTTTTTATCAATTTCAATTGTGCTTCTTTTGCCGTTTGCCTGAATATATAGTTGATGTTTCGTACTGCTAGATTGATGCCTTCTTTACTGTGAGTGAATGTGGTATCCAGAAAGTTATCTAAGAGTGTTTGGATATTTTGGTTCCAGGTTGCTTTCTGGTATTCTGTGCTGTTTTGGGCCCATCTGTATGAATTTCTGATGTTGTACAGCTTACTGGGCTGTGAATGTGTGGTTGTTTCCAGGTCTGTTCTTTTGAGGAACAACGTAATTTGGCTGTGATCAGACAGAGGTGTTAGTGGCTTGACAGTGAATGAGCTGAGAGAGAAAGGGTCCATGTCTGTGATCATATAGTCTACTGTACTGTGGCCAAGAGGTGAGCAGTAGGTGAATCTCCCCAAAGAGTCCCCCCGTAACCTACCATTGACAAAGTACAGACCCAGGCTTCTACAGAGCTGCAAAAGATCCCTTCCGTTTTTGTTGACGGTGCTGTCACTGTTGTTTCTATGGGGGAGATTAAGATAGTTAGAAACAGTATGGCCTGTAATAAAGCTGTCCCCTCGTGTGCTCGTTAGATCAGGTAGTGTTCCTGTGCGCGCATTTGTGTCCCCACAGATGAGCACATTTCCCTGGGCCTGGAAATGGCACGTCTCTTCCTCGAGGGTGGGGAAGATCTGCTCTGAGTAATATGGGGATTCTGAGGGGGGGATATATATTGCGCAAAGGAACACATCTTTTCCTGTCAGTACAAGTTCTTTTTTTAGTTTTAACCAAATGTGGTATTTGCCAATTTTGTGGGGATCAATTAGATTTTGTAGTTCGGATTTGTACCAAATGATCAATCCTCCAGAGTCTCTGCCTCTATTGACAGAGCTGTGTTTCTGTGATGGCACAATGACCTCTCTCTCTCTCTCTCTCTCTCTGCATCTCTCTCTATAACGCCATCTCTCAATCTCCATTTCTCTCTATCTTTCTCTCTGTATCCCTCTCTCTATAACTCTCTCTCTATTTCTCTCTTTCTCTCTCTGTATCTCTCTCTATCTCTCAATCTCCATTTCTCTCTATCTCTCTCTCTGTATCCCTCTCTCTATAACTCTCTATTTTTCTCTCTCTCTCTCTCTCTCTCTCGCTCTCTCTCTCTCTCTCTCTATCTCTCTATCTCTCTCAGCTCTGTCTAGCTCTGACCCTGGTGTTCCTCACCTCCAGTAACTACCACCTCTATGTATCTCACATCTGAGTGAGTCTCAGACAGCCCATAGAGGTATTAGAAGATAGCCAACCTTTCATCATCTAGAGTTATCACCTCCCCTTACAACTGACGCAACAGCACAATTTGACCCGGGGGTGGTTTTATTTGGCCCCCAAGTTTTCAAAGAAAGAAAAATATTTAAAAAATAGCAGGAAACACTAGGAAAACTTCCCAAGTAATCCCACGGATAATAGAGAGACTTGATCGTATAAAAATGTAACATAAGTTTGAGAAATGATTATATTTTAGTCAATTGTTATATCTGTTTGGGCTTCTTGTGGTCAATTTGCAGTCTACAAATTATTTGTAATTATGTTCCGGCCCCCCGACAATCCATTCAATCGACCCGCGGCTGAATGTAGTTGATGATCCCTGATCTAAAGTAAGGGGATACCTAGTCGGTTGCACAACTGAACGCATTAAACCGAAATGTGTCTTCCGCATTTAACCCCTCTGAATCAGAGAGGTGCAGGGGGGCGCCTTAACGGACGTCATCGCCACCCGGGGAGCAGTTGTTGTGGGGGTCATGCATAGTATTTAGGGTACAATGTGTATTATTTGTGTTATGTTGTTCAGATAGTAAACAGTTGATTACCCTTGACCCCTGACCCCCCTGCTACCCCTCCTGAATGTAGTATAGTACAGATAGTAAACAGTTGATTCCCCCTAACCCCTGACCCCCCTGCCACCCCTCCTGAATGTAGTATAGTACAGATAGTAAACAGTTGATTACCCCTGACCCCCCTGCCACCCCTCCTGAATGTAGTATAGTACAGTTAGTAAACAGTTGATTACCCCGGACCCCCCTGCCACCCCTCCTGAATGTAGTATAGTACAGATAGTAAACAGTTGATTACCTCTGACCCCCCTGCCACCCCTCCTGAATGTAGTATAGTACAGATAGTAAACAGTTGATTACCCATAACCCCCCTGCCACCCCTCCTGAATGTAGTATAGTACAGATAGTAAACAGTTGATTACCCCTGACCCCCCTGCCACCCCTCCTGAATGTAGTATAGTACAGATAGTAAACAGTTGATTACCCATAACCCCCCTGCCACCCCTCCTGAATGTAGTATAGTACAGATAGTAAACAGTTGATTACCCATAACCCCCCTGCCACCCCTCCTGAATGTAGTATAGTACAGATAGTAAACAGTTGATTACCCATAACCCCCCTGCCACCCCTCCTGAATGTAGTATAGTACAAATAGTAAACAGTTGATTACCCATAACCCCCCTGCCACCCCTCCTGAATGTAGTATAGTACAGATAGTAAACAGTTGATTACCCCTGACCACCCTGCCACCCCTCCTGAATGTAGTATAGTTGTCACGTCCTGGCCAGTATAAGGGTTAATTGTCATTTTAGTTTGGTCAGGACGTGGCAGAGGGTATTTGTTTTATGTGGTTCAGGGTGGTGTGTTAGTTAGGAGGGCGTTTGATTTATTATTTCCGGGTTTTGAGTTATGGTTTATGTTGATGTATTTCTATGTGTAGTCTGGGTGATCTATTTCTATGTTGAGTTAATTGGGGTGGACTTCCAATTGAAGGCAGCTGTGTGGTGTTGCCTTTGATTGGAAGTCCTATATTAGTTGGGTGTGTTTGTCTGTGTATTTGTGGGAGATTGTTCTGAGTTTAGCCTTGTGCCTTGCCAGACTGTCTGTTGATCGTTCGTTCTCTTTTTGTTATTTTGGTGTTCATTTTGGAAGTTAATAAACGTCAAGATGAGCTTACACATACCTGCTGCGTTTTGGTCCTCCATAACCAACGACAACCGTGACAATAGTACAGTTAGTAAACAGTTGATTACCCCTAACCCCCCTGCCACCCCTCCTGAATGTAGTATAGTACAGATAGTAAACAGTTGATTAGCCCTGACCCCCCTGCCACCCCTCTTGAATGTAGTATAGTACAGATAGTAAACAGTTGATTACCCCTGACCCCCCTGCCACCCCTCCTGAATGTAGTATAGTACAGATAGTAAACAGTTGATTACCCCTGACCCCCCTGCCATCCCTCCTGAATGTAGTATAGTACAGATAGTAAACAGTTGATTACCCCTGACCCCCCTGCCACCCCTCCTGAATGTAGTATAGTACAGTTAGTAAACAGTTGATTACCCAGGACCCCCCTGCCACCCCTCCTGAATGTAGTATAGTACAGATAGTAAACAGTTGATTACCTCTGACCCCCCTGCCACCCCTCCTGAATGTAGTATAGTACAGATAGTAAACAGTTGATTACCCATAACTCCCCTGCCACCCCTCCTGAAAGTAGTATAGTACAGATAGTAAACAGTTGATTACCCATAACCCCCTGCCACCGCTCCTGAATGTAGTATAGTACAGATAGTAAACAGTTGATTACCCATAACCCCCCTGCCACCCCTCCTGAATGTAGTATAGTACAGATAGTAAACAGTTGATTACCCATAACCCCCCTGCCACCCCTCCTGAATGTAGTATAGTACAGATAGTAAACAGTTGATTACCCATAACCCCCCTGCCACCCCTCCTGAATGTAGTATAGTACAGATAGTAAACAGTTGATTACCCATAACCCCCCTGCCACCCCTCCTGAATGTAGTATAGTACAGATAGTAAACAGTTGATTACCCATGACCACCCTGCCACCCCTCCTGAATGTAGTATAGTTGTCACGTCCTGGCCAGTATAAGGGTTAATTGTCATTTTAGTTTGGTCAGGACGTGGCAGAGGGTATTTGTTTTATGTGGTTCAGGGTGGTGTGTTAGTTAGGAGGGCGTTTGATTTATTATTTCCGGGTTTTGAGTTATGGTTTATGTTGATGTATTTCTATGTGTAGTCTGGGTGATCTATTTCTATGTTTAGTTAATTGGGGTGGACTTCCAATTGAAGGCAGCTGTGTGGTGTTGCCTTTGATTGGAAGTCCTATATTAGTTGGGTGTGTTTGTCTGTGTATTTGTGGGAGATTGTTCTGAATTTTGCCTTGTGCCTTGCCAGACTGTCTGTTGATCGTTCGTTCTCTTTTTGTTATTTTGGTGTTCATTTTGGAAGTTAATAAACGTCAAGATGAGCTTACACATACCTGCTGCGTTTTGGTCCTCCATAACCAACGACAACCGTGACAATAGTACAGTTAGTAAACAGTTGATTACCCCTAACCCCCCTGCCACCCCTCCTGAATGTAGTATAGTACAGATAGTAACAGTTGATTACCCCTGACCACCCTGCCACCCCTCCTGAATGTAGTATAGTACAGATAGTAAACAGTTGATTACCCCTGACCCCCCTGCCACCCCTCCTGAATGTAGTATAGTACAGATAGTAAACAGTATGTAGTATAGTACAGATAGTAAACAGTTGATTACCCCTGACCCCCCTGCCACCCCTCCTGAATGTAGTATAGTACAGATAGTAAACAGTTGATTCCCCCTGACCCCTGACCCCCTGCCACCCCTCCTGAATGTAGTATAGTACAGATAGTAAACAGTTGATTCCCCCTGACCCCCCTGCCACGCCTCCTGAATGTAGTATAGTACAGATAGTAAACAGTTGATTACCCCTGACCCCCCTGCTACCCCTCTTGAATGTAGAATAGTACAGATAGTAAACAGTTGATTACCCCTGACCCCCCTGCCACCCCTCCTGAATGTAGTATAGTACAGTTAGTAAACAGTTGATTACCCCGGACCCCCCTGCCACCCCTCCTGAATGTAGTATAGTAAAGATAGTAAACAGTTGATTACCTCTGACCCCCCTGCCACTCCTCCTGAATGTAGTATAGTACAGATAGTAAACAGTTGATTACCCATAACCCCCTGCCACCCCTCCTGAATGTAGTATAGTACAGATAGTAAACAGTTGATTACCCATAACCCCCCTGCCACCCCTCCTGAATGTAGTATAGTACAGATAGTAAACAGTTGATTACCCCTGACCCCCCTGCCACCCCTCCTGAATGTAGTATAGTACAGATAGTAAACAGTTGATTACCCATAACCCCCCTGCCACCCCTCCTGAATGTAGTACAGTACAGATAGTAAACAGTTGATTACCCCTGACCCCCCTGCTACCCCTCTTGAATGTAGAATAGTACAGATAGTAAACAGTTGATTACCCCTGACCCCCCTGCCACCCCTCCTGAATGTAGTATAGTACAGATAGTAAACAGTTGATTACCCCTGACCCCCCTGCCACCCCTCCTGAATGTAGTATAGTACAGTTAGTAAACAGTTGATTACCCCTAACCCCCCTGCCACCCCTCCTGAATGTAGTATAGTACAGATAGTAAACAGTTGATTAGCCCTGACCCCCCTGCCACCCCTCCTGAATGTAGTATAGTACAGATATTAAACAGTTGATTACCCCTAACCCCCCTGCCACCCCTCCTGAATGTAGTATAGTACAGATAGTAAACAGTTGATTACCCCTGACCCCCCTGCCACCCCTCCTGTATGTAGTATAGTACAGATAGTAAACACTTGATTACCCTTGACCCCCCTGCCACCCCTCCTGAATGTAGTATAGTACAGATAGTAAACAGTTGATTACCCTTAACCCCCCTGCCACCCCTCCTGAATGTAGTATAGTACAGATAGTAAACAGTTGATTACCCCTGACCCCTTGCCACCCCTCCTGAACGTAGTATAGTACAGATAGTAAACAGTTGATTACCCCTGACCCCCCTGCCACCCCTCCTGAATGTAGTATAGTACAGATAGTAAACAGTTGATTACCCCTGACCCCCCTGCCACCCCTCCTGAATGTAGTATAGTACAGATAGTAAACAGTTGATTACCCCTGACCCCCCTGCCACCTCTCCTGAATGTAGTATAGTACAGATAGTAAACAGTTGATTACCCCTAACCCCCCTGCCACCCCTCCTGAATGTAGTATAGTACAGATAGTAAACAGTTGATTACCCCTGACCCCCCTGCCACCCCTCCTGAATGTAGTATAGTACAGATAGTAAACACTTGATTACCCCTGACCCCCCTGCCACCCCTCCTGAATGTAGTATAGTAGAGATAGTAAACAGTTGATTACCTCTGACCCCCCTGCCACCCCTCCTGATTTTAGTATAGTACAGAGTAAACAGGTGATTACCCCTGACCCCCCTGCCTCCCCTCCTGAATGTAGTATAGTACAGATAGTAAACAGTTGATTACCCCTAACCCCTGACCCCCCCTGCCACCCCTCCAGAACATAGTATAGTACAGAGTAAACCGTTGATTACCCCTGACCCCCCCTGCCATCCTCAAGAACGTAGTATGGGTAGGACGAGGAATGTGGCTCTTGTGGTGTGTGCTAGCGTTTGTGTATGTTAGTGGGCAAGCGCACGTACGTGTGTGTGCGCATTTGTTTGTGTGTGTATGCATACTGAAAAGAGACAGTGAGGCTGTGTGGTTGTGCAGTTCCAAACCTCCATTAACCTGGAAAGCACCTAGTTACATGGTTCATGGGCTGGTCGCAGCTCACTTGAAGGTAACAAAGGGTGTCGGGCGGCGCTCTGGGCGGGGTGGGGTGTGGTGAGGGGGGGTGCTCCGAGTCTGGGCCATCTGACTCTGATCAGCCAGGCCACTAGGTTGGCTGGCCCGACGCTGGGACTCTGGGATGCTTCTCCTTCATCAGAGAGAGACACACACACACGTAGGTATGTATGTATGTATGTATGTATGTATGTATGTATGTATGTATGTATGTATGTATGTATGTATGTATGTATGTATGTATGTATGTATGTATGTATGTATGTATGTATGTATGTATGTACACACATATTAGAGGACTAAAGAGCCCACAGCTCCCTTCATGATTGAGATCCTGTTACAGTATAGGCCTCACCCTCTGCATATACAGGGCATTCAGAAAGTATTCAGACCCCTTGACTTTTTCCACATTTGTTACCTTACATCCTTATTAAAAAAAAAAAAAAAAATCTCATCAATCTACTGAAATATTACATTTACATAAATGTTCAGAACCTTTAATCAGTACTTTGCTGAAGCACCTTTGGCAGCGATTACAGCCTCGAGTCTTCTTGGGTATGACGCTACAAGCTTGGCACAACTGTATTTGGGGAGTTTCCCTCATTCTTCTCTACAGATCAATCTACAAATCAATCAAATGTATTTATAAAGCCCTTTTTACATCAGCCGATGTCACAAAGTGATATACAGAAACCCAGCCTAAAACCCCGAACAGCAAGCAATACAGATGTAGAAGCACGGTGGCTAGGAAAAACTCCCTAGTAAGGCAGGAACCTAGGAAGAAACCTAGAGAGGAACCAGGCTCTGAGGGGTGGCCAGTCCTCTTCTAGCTGTGCCGGGTAGAGATTATAACAGTACATGGCCAAGATGTTCAAACATTCATAGATGACCAGCAGGGTCAAATAATAATAATCAGTGTTTGTAGAATCATAATAATCACAGTGGTTGTCGAGGGTGCAACAGGTCAGCACCTCAGGAGTAAATGTCAGTTGGCTTTTCATAGCCGATCATTCAGAGTTAGAGACAGCAGGAGCGGTAGAGAGAGAGTCGAAAACAGCAGGTCCGGGACAAGGTAGCACATCCGGTGAACAGGTCAGGGTTCCATAACTGCAGGCAGAACAGTTGAAACTGGAGCAGCAGCACGACCAGGTGGACTGGGGACAGCAAGGAGTCATCAGGCCAGGTAGTCCTAAGGCATGGTCCTAGGGCTCAGGTCCTCCGAGAGAAGAGAAAGAAAAAGAGAGAGCGAGAGAAAGAAAGAGAGAAAGAGAGAGAGAGAATTAGAGGGAGAATACTTAAATTCACACAGGACACTGGATAAGACAGGAGAAATACTCCAGATATAGCAGACTGACTCTAGCCCCCGACACATAAACTATTGCAGCATAATTACTGGAGGCTGAGAAGGGAGGGGTCGGGAGACACTGTGGCCCCGTCCGACTATACCCCCAGACAGGGTCAACCAGGCAGGATATAACCCCACCCACTTTGCCAAAGCACAGCCCCCACACCACTAGAGGGATATCTTCAACCACCAACCTACTACCCTGAGACAAGGCCGAGTATAGCCCACGAAGATCTCCCCCACGGCACGAACCCGAGGGGGGCACCAACCCCAACAGGAAGATCACATCAGTGACCTATCCCACTCAAGTGACGCACCCCTCCTAGGGACGGCATGGAAGAGCACCAGAAAGCCAGTGACTCAGCCCCCGTAATAGGGTTAGAGGCAGAGAATCCCAGTGGCGAGAGGGGAACCGGCCATGCCAAGACAGCAAGGACGGTTCATTTCCAGTGCCTTTCCGTTCTCCTTCACACTCCTGGGCCAGAATACACTCAATCATAGGACCTACTGAAGAGATGAGTCTTCAATAAAGACTTAAAGGTCGAGATCCTCTCAAGCTGTGTCATGTTGGATGGGGAGCGTCGCTGCACAACTATTTTCAGGTCTCCAGAGATGTTAGATCGGGTTCAAGTCTGGGCTCTGGCTGGGCCACTCAAGGACATTCAGAGACTTGTCCCGAAGCCGTTCTTCCGTTGTCTTGGCTGTATGCTTAGGGTCATTGTCCTGATGGAAGATGAACCGTCGCCCCAGTGTGAGGTCCTGAGCGCTCTGGAGCAGGATCTCTATGTACTTTGCTCAATTCATCTTTCCCTCGATCCTGACTAGTCCCCCAGTCCCTGCCGCTGAAAAACATCCCCACAGAATGATGCTGCCACCACCATGCTTCAGAATAGAGATGCTGCCAGGTTTCCTCCAGATGTGAGTGATGCTTGGCATTCAGGCCAAAGAGTTCAATATTGATATCATCAGACCAGAGAATCTTGTTTCTCATGGTCTGAGAGTCCTTTAGTTGCCTTTTGACATATTCCAAGAGGGCTATCATCTGCCTTTTACTGAGAAATGACTTCCGTCTGGCCACTCTACCATAAAGGCCTGATTGGTGGAGTGCTGCAGAGATGGTTGTCCTTCTGGAAGGTTCTCCCATCTCCAAAGAGGAACTCTGGAGCTTTGTCAGAGTGACCATCTGGTTCTTGGTCACCTCCCTGACCAAGGCCCTTTTCCCCTGATTGCTCAGTTTTGCTGGGGGGCCAGCTCTAGGAAGAGTCTTCGTGGTTCAAAACTTCTTCCATTTAAGACTGATTGAGACCACTGTGTTCTTGGGGACCTTCAATATTGCAGACATTTTTTGGTACCCTTCCCTAGATCTGTTCCTCGACACAATCCTGTCTCAAAGCTCTCCTTCAGTCTCATAGCTTGGTTTTTCCTCTGACATTCACTGTTAACTGTGGAACCTTATAGGTATTTCTGTTTTTTATTTGTAATAAATTTAGAAAAAAATCGAAAAACCTGTTTTCGCTTAGTCATTATGGAGTATTGTGTGTAGACTGATGATGATTTTTTTTTATTTCATGCATTTTAGAATAAAGCTGTAGTGTAACAAAATGTGGAAAAAGTCAAGGGGTCGGAATACTTTCCGAATGCACTTTACACTGTAGGTCTTACAACACACTCTCCTATTTCTATAGACACCCCTCACTTCCTCATCATTCCCCATTATACTCAATACTGCCGTTCTCTAATCCACACACAGGGAAAATAAAGTGAATGTAATCTAATACCATAAATACACTGTCCTTGTACAACACGCCCCCATCCCACTTCCTGTGACGTAAGTAGCAGGCCTAGCGCTCTCTGGCTCCTCCCCCTGTGTTATGACTGACACGCCCCCATCCCACTTGCTGTGACATAAGTAGCAGGCCTAGCGCTCTCTGGCTCCTCCCCCTGTGTTATGACTGACACGCCCCCATCCCACTTCCTGTGACATGAATAGCAGGCCTAGCGCTCTCTGGTTTGGCCCCTCCCCCTGCATTTTTACTGACAATAGTTCAGCTCCACCCACTCACTGTTTCATCTGTCAGAACCAGAGTAAAAACCCTCTAAAGGCGCGTTCACACTGCACCTTAGCCCAGGGCTAAGAGCCTCCTTAGCTCTGGGCTAAGGGAGATTTTAGCCCGGGGCTAAGCGAGTGTTCACACTTGCACATTCTAAAGTAGGCTAGCACCAACCTTAGCCCAGGGCTAGCTGGCCCTGGTCCGGATCAGGGTTAGCACCGACTTTTCAGGGCTAGCCCCAGAAACACGGTGCCAAAATAGCCAGTGTTAAACGGGGTCAAGAACAATGCATAGAATTTTCACCGTCCAATCACAATGCATATGCTTGAGATGCCTGTGATGCATTCTGCACAAAAACTTGACATAAAAAAAACGAAATACTTTCATGCTATGGCTAACAAAAACAAGGTTTCTATTCAGGCCTGCTAACATCTTCTGATTTAGCTAGCCAACTGAAGCCACAAACTCTACAGCTGGAAGGGCAGCAAACGCTCTATTTTCATCTGCTTTCATAGCTTTTCTATTGACATTTAATTGGATATATCAATGATAATAATATTGTTGCATGATTTCGCTTGGATCATAAAAGTTTATGTCTCATCCGTGCAGCGCATTTGCTGTACAGGGGCGATATCGCATGTCAAAAGTGAAACATTGTTTCCGAGGTCGGTCAGCAGACAGCAAAGTTTATACAAACCATCACTGTTGGAAATAAAATGTTATGCTAGAAGCAAGAGGAATTAATGTGTTCATATTATTGCTTAACATTGGTGGCGTGGCAGATATAGAATGTTGGTTGCATGTGTGTTTGTGCATTAGTAGTAATCCTAAACTTAGGGCTAAAGCTTAGCCCAGGGTTTATCTTTTCTTGTTTTTTTATTTAACCTTTATTTAACTAGGCAAGTCTGTTAAGAACAAATTCAGACAATGAGTTCAAATTTCTTTTCAATGGCAGTCCGCGTATGGCTTCTTTTTACCTTCTTCCAAAAGTCCACAAAAATCTTGAAAATCCCCCAGGCAGGCCAGTCATTAGTGGTAATGAAAGTCTGACAGAACCCATCTCTAAGTACATTGATTACTTTATTAAGCCTTTTCTGACGTCACTCCCAGCCTATCTTCAAGATACCACAGATGTGTTGAACAAAATTAAGGAATTGAACAATATAGGTACAGCTTCCTTTTTAGTCACCATGGATGTGGAGTCTCTATACACCACCACTGAACATGAACAAGGTTTGGCAGCTATGCACCATTTCTTGAGTACCCGACCTGAGACTGAGATGCCTCCTACAGAATTCATCGTCTCACAGACTGAATTGACTCTTAATCATAACATCTTTATCTTTCAGGACCGTATTTTTAAACAGGTCAAAGGATGTGCCATGGGAGCTTGCTACAGCCCATCCTACGCTGGTTTGTACTTGGGTAAATGGGAAAAGGACTTCATTTTGGATCCTTCTAATAACCAGTTATTTGACCGGATTATATGGTGGGGACGCTATATTGATGATGTTTGCCTGTTTTGGTCCGGCTCAGAAGATGAACTTATTTCCTTCCACCAATACCTTAACAGCATTAACCCTAACATCAAACTAACTATGGAGTACAGCAAGGATAACATTCATTTTTTGGACCTCGACATTAGGGAAAATGACAAAGGTTGTTTGCACACATCAATCTTTAGGAAGGCTACAGATGCGAATACCATTCTGAGGGCAGACAGCTTTCACCCCAAAAGGCTAAAAGAGAATATTCCATATGGCCAATTACAAAGAGTCCGCAGAATTAGCGATCAGGAAACAGACTACAGTGTCAAAGCTGCTGAATTGGAGAATCGTTTCTTGAATCGGGGCTACAGCGTCCAGGTCCTGAAAGATGCAGCTATAAGGGCTGGATTACTTGACAGAGAGAACTTGTTGCGAAGGGGAGTGCCTCGTGATACATCAGAGAGAGTGTATTTTGTTACAAAATACAGCACTGAAGCAGAGAACATTAAAAGAATCATTACAAATAATTGGGGAATCATCCAAAGTGATACGCTACTACGCCAAGTCTTCCCTGAGCCACCAGTCATAAGCTTTAAGAGATGTCCTACCCTAAAGGACAAATTAGTCCACAGTTATCTTCTGGGTGACTCTCAAAAAACTTGGCTTGACCACAAACCCAAGGGCCCTTTTAAATGTAACCATTGCAACCATTGCAGAAATATTGCACAGAAGAAGTATTTCGTTGACACAGCTTCCAAAATGGAGTATCACGTCAAGCATTTCATTAACTGCAAAACCACTCATGTCATCTACAGATTGGAATGTCCACAGTGCAAGGTGTTCTACATTGGACGGACAAAGAGACGCCTTCAAGACTGCTTAGCGGAACACAAGTACGCCATACAGGTAGGCAATGAAGACTACCCCATGGCAAGGCACTACAAGTCCTTACACCATGGTAATCCTGCCTCCCTACAAGCTATGGGTATTGATCATATTCCGGCCTCTATTAGAAAAGGGGACCGTCTTAAACAGTTAAACCAAAGGGAAAGTTTGGGGATTTACAAACTACAGGCCACTAAGTACCCTGGTTTAAATGAAGATATGGATTTCTCACCCTTCCTGTAAGGTCGTGATAGGTCCATTTGCTGTCATCTAGTGGACATTTTCCTCAATTGCCCTCAGCTATGTTTAGACTGTTGTTGTTCATGTTTTGCTGTATTCTAGTGTACTATGGAATATATTGCTTTCTTATTCTTGACACTTCTCCCAGTCATATTTAAGGTTAAAACTACCTTTCTAAGTGTCCTGATACTTCTTGCTTGGAGTTGTATTTTTATGATAACATAGCTACAGTATTTCACTTTTTAATGTGTATAGTATTGCTTACTAGGTGTGGCCAATCAATTTTGTAACCACTCCCTCTTCTAATTAGGGCTAATTGGAAAAGCTGTTCAAAAGAGGACATTGTATTATTTCTTTGTACTCCCTGACTAAGGCCATGCAGCCGAAACATGTCGGATTTTTTAATACTTTGTTTCTATTGAACATGCCATACTAATAAAGGCATTTTAATTAATAATATGAAGAGTGCCTTGGTCCTCCTTTCTTTTTGAAGAACAAATTCTTATTTACAATGACGGCCTACTCTGGCTAAACCCCAGCGATGCTGGGCCAATTATGTGCCGCCCTCTGGGACACCCAATCACGGCCGGTTGTGATACAGCCTGGGTTAACAAATGCTTGTGTGAACACAGGATAAGCTAGCTAAGAACATAGCGTTGAAAAAAGGCCTTAAGTATGTATTTCTTAGTTGGATAGTTAACGCTACTCTTCACTCACCATGAGTTCATGAGTAACACACACACACTCACGACCGAGTCCACCAGAGACACAACTCTCTTGTCCCTGATTTGAAAAATCTGGGGCTTCCCCTGGCCTTGCCTCGGGGCAGTATCCATGACAACCCAGCCTCCATTGGATCCCAGAATGGATGGAAGTGTGTCTCTGCTTGGGGGCTGGAAAGTGATCTTTGATGAGAGGCTTGGACAGATGATGTCCAGCCCAGTAGGTAATGGCAGTGTGTGTTCATGTGTGTGCTGGTATTCATCCTTTGTGTGTTTGTGGATAGCCTAGAGCTTCTTCTCTCCCCCTCGCTCCCCCTCTCCCTCCCCCCTCTCCCTCACTCCCTCCTACCTCCTTCTCCCTCTCGTACCACCTCCCTCCTTCACCCTCTCCCCCTCTCCCTCTCCCTCCTATCCCCTCCCTCCTCCCCCCTCACCCCATCTCCCTCCTGGAGGAATCCCTGACACAGTGATCAAACAGCAGGCTCCCCTCCTGGAGGAATCCCTGACACAGTGAACAAACAGCAGGCCACAAATCTCTGAGGGGCTGATAGCTGATCCTTCTCTTGTAAAGGAACATGCAGGTCTCCTCTTAATGCTCCTCATCCTGTATCCTGCCCAGTGAGACTCCCCTCTGACTGTGTGACTGGGTACAGAACTTTTACCAGTCTCTAGCCTATTTAACTCACAGTGTGGAGTCAACACCGATCATGTACTGTAGGGAGAAGATGGTAGCTATTTCTGAACAAAAATATAAACGCATCATGCCACAGTTTCAAAGATTTTACAGAGTTATTTTTCATAGAAGGAAATCAATCAATTGAAATGAGTTAATTGGGCCCTAATCTATGGATTTCACATGACTGGGCAGGGGTGCAGCCATGGATGGACCTGGGAGGGCATAGGCTACACGTGGCCTGCGGTTGTCACAGTGGCGTAATATACAGTATACTGTACAGGCTCAGTTCTCACCAAGGACCAAGGAAACACTCAGGGTACTCAGTTCTCACTAAGGACCAAGGAAACTCTGAGTACTCAGGTTTCACCAAGGTAACACTCAGGGTACTCAGGTTTCACCAAGGTAACACTCAGGGTACTCGGGTTTCACCAAGGTAGCACTCAGGGTACTCAGGTTTCACCAAGGTAACACACAGGGTACTCAGGTTTCACCAAGGTAACACTCAGGGTACTCAGGTTTCACCAAGGTAACACTCAGGGTACTCGGGTTTCACCAAGGTAACACTCAGGGTACTCGGGTTTCACCAAGGTAACACTCAGGATACTCGGGTTTCACCAAGGTAACACTCAGGGTACTCAGGTTTCACCAAGGTAACACTCAGGGTACTCAGGTTTCACCAAGGTAACACTCAGGGTACTCGGGTTTCACCAAGGTAACACTCAGGGTACTCGGGTTTCACCAAGGTAACACTCAGGATACTCGGGTTTCACCAAGGTAACATTCAGGGTACTCAGGTTTCACCAAGGTAACACTCAGGGTACTTTTCTTCTATCTGGAAAGTGTGCGTGTGTCTGTCTGTGTATGTGTGATGTATGTTAGGTGTGTGTGTGGTGTGGGTGTGTTACGGGCAAGTCGCCTGCTGTCAGAGGAGTCTCCAAATCTCTGGAGCATTTCCTCACTTCAAAGTGGTACCTACTATCCTGTCCTTTGGGCTAGAATGTCCTGGGCTATCCCTAGATCTCCTGAGCTCTCCTGGCTTGTGCTCAGCTGTTTCTCTCCGGCCTTGGTCTTATCCTCTAGCTCAACCTGTACATTCCAGTTCTTTTGAAGAAGTTCAGCAAGTTAAGCGAATCAGAAGCATGGTGGTTTTTCAGCGCAGATATGTGTTTCTGCTCTTTCTGTTGACTTTGATTCAAAAAGTTTAATTCATGGACACCACTGAAGCTCTCTATCAACATATTCCTACTACTACTACAACTACTACTACTGCTAAAACTACTACTACTACCCCTACTACTACTACTACTACTACTACCACTACTACTACTACTACTACTACAACAACTGCTACTATTACTACTACTACTATTACTACTACTACTACTACTACTACTACTAATAGTTGTTCTTTTACTTCTACTATTACTTGCATACTACTACTACTACTACTACTACTACATCTACTTCAACTAATACTTCTACTACTACTCGGATACTACTACTACTATTACTACTAGGCTACTACTACTACTACTATTACTATAACTACTACTGCTACTACTACAACTGATGCTACTACTACTACTACTACTACTACTACTACTACTGCTGCTGCTGCTACTACTACTACTACTACTACTACTATTACTGCTACTGCTACTACTACTACTACTGCTGCTGCTGCTACTACTACTACTACTACTACTACTACTACTATTACTGCTACTGCTACTACTACTACTACTACTACTGCTACTACTACTATGACTACTACTGCTACTACTACTGCTACTACTACTGTACTATTACTACTGCTACTGCTGCTGCTAATACTTCTACTACTACTACTGCTACTGCTACTACTGCTACTACTACTGCTACTACTATTACGACTATTACCACTGCTACTACTACTGCTACTACTGCTACTACTACTACTGCTGCTGCTGCTGCTGCTACTACTTCATGTGTGTGCTGGTATTCATCCTTTGTGTGTTTGTGGATAGCGGAGTCAATCACCACCTTCCGGAGACACCTGAAACCCCACCTCTTTAAGGAATACCTGGGATAGGATTAAGTAATCCTTCTAACCCCCCCCCTACCCTCCCCACCAAAAAAAAGATATAGATGTACTATTGTAAAGTGGTTGTTCCACTGGATATCATAAGGTGAATGCACCAATTTGTAAGTCGCTCTGGATAAGAGCGTCTGCTAAATGACTTAAATGTAAAATGTAAATGTACTACTACTACTATTACAACTGCTACTGCTGCTGATACTACTAGTACTACTACTACTACTGCTAATGCTGCTACTACTACTACTAGGCTTCTACTACTACTACTCCAATACTACTACTACTACCATTAAGTTAAGCGAATCAGAAGCATGATGGTTTTTCAGCTCAGATATGTGTTTCTGCTCTTTCTGTTGACTTTGATTCAAAAAGTTCAATTCATGGACACCACTGAAGCTCTTTATAAACATATTCCTCTACTACTACTACTACTACTACTGCTAAAACTACTACTACTACCACTACTACTACTACTACTACTACTACTACCACTACTACTACTACTACTACTACAACTACTACTACTGCTAAAACTACTACAACTACTGCTAACCCTACTACTACTACTACTACTACTACTACTACTACTACTACTACTACTACTACTACTACAACTGCTACTATTACTACGACTACTACTACTAATACTTCTACTTCAACTAATACTTCTACTTCTACTACTACTCGGATACTACTACTACTACTACTACTACTACTACTACTACTACTAATACTTCTACTTCAACTAATACTTCTACTTCTATTACTCGGATACTACTACTACTACTACTAATACTTCTACTTCAACTAATACTTCTACTTCTACTACTCGGATACTACTACTACTACTACTACTACTACGTCTACTTCAACTAATACTTCTACTACTACTCGGATACTACTACTACTACTACTATTACTATAACTACTAATGCTACTACTACTACTACTGCTGATGCTGCTACTACTACTACTACTACTATTACTGCTACTGCTACTACTACTGCTACTACTACTAGGACTACTACTGCTACTACTACTACTACTGTACTATTACTACTGCTACTGCTGCTGCTAATACTTCTACTACTACAACTGCTACTACTACTACTGCTACTACTACTGCTACTACTATTACTTCTATTGCCTCTGCTACTGCTGCTCCTACTACTACTACTATTGCTACTACTACTACTATTACTACTCTTACTCTTGCTGCTACTACTACTACTACAACTGCTACTGCTGCTGATACTACTACTAGGCTACTACTACTACTACTCCGATACTACTACTACTTCCATTACTACTACTACTACCACTACTACTACTACTACTACTATTTATACTACTGCTACTACTACTACTGCTACTGCTACTACTACTACTGCTATTGCTACTACTGCTGCTGCTACTACTGCTACTACTACTACTACCACTAGTAGTATTACTACTACTACTACTACTACTACTACTGCTACCTGGCTACTACTACTACTGTTACTAATAATGCTACTACTACTACAACTAGGCTACTACTACTGCTACCTGGCTACTAATACTGTTACTAGTAATGCTACTACTACTGCTGCTACTGTTACTGCTACTACTACTACTACTATTACTACTACTAGGCTACTACTACTGCTACCTGGCTACTACTATTACTGTTACTACTAATGCTACTACTACTACTGCTACTGCTACTACTACTACTACTACTACTACTACTACAACTACTACTACTACTACCAGGCTACTACTTCAACTGCTACTACTGCTATTACCATTACTACTGCTACTACTACTACTAGTACTACTACTGCTTCTGCTGCTGCTACTGCTACTTCTATTTCTACTACTAGTAAAGTTGACCCTTCTATCACAGACACACACACACACACACACACACACACACAGCTGAGGGGTCCCAGTATATGAGAAGGAGACATCTGGTTCCCAGGGACAGAGAGAGGTAGCTTCACGGTGGGGAACCAAACAAGTTATGTTTATCTGAACACACACACAGGGTTAGGGCCAGTAGGAGACAGGGTTAGAACCAGTAGGGTTAGGGCCAGTAGGAGACAGGGTTAGGACCAGTAGGGTTAGGGCCAGTAGGAGACAGGGTTAGGACCAGTAGGGTTAGGGCCAGTAGGAGACAGGGTTAGGACCAGTAGGAGACATGGTTAGGACCAGTAGGGTTAGGGCCAGTAGGGTTAGGGCCAGTAGGAGACAGGGTTAGGACCAGTAGGGTTAGGATGAGTAGGAGACAGGGTTAGGACCAGTAGGGTTAGGACCAGTAGGGTTAGGGCCAGTAGGAGACAGGGTTAGGACCAGTAGGGTTAGGACCAGTAGGAGACAGGGTTAGGACCAGTAGGGTTAGGACCAGTAGGGTTAGGGCCAGTAGGAGACAGGGTTAGGACCAGTAGGGTTAGGACCAGTAGGAGACAGGGTTAGGACCAGTAGGGTTAGGACCAGTAGGGTTAGGGCCAGTAGGAGACAGGGTTAGGACCAGTAGGAGACAGGGTTAGGACCAATAGGGTTAGGGCCAGTAGGAGACAGGGTTAGGACCAGTAGGGTTAGGGCCAGTAGGAGACAGGGTTAGGACCAGTAGGGTTAGGGCCAGTAGGAGACAGGGTTAGGACCAGTAGGGTTAGGGCCAGTAGGAGACAGGGTTAGGATGAGTAGGGTGTAGGAGACAGGGTTAGGACCAGTAGGGTTAGGGCCAGTAGGGTTAGGGCCAGTAGGGTTAGGGCCAGTAGAAGACAGGGTTAGTAGCCATGTTCCCTCCCTCCTCGCGCTGCTGTCTGCCGACCAGCCTGCCTGCCACACGGACGGCTTCATAAACTGGTTTAGGGTTAGGCACACACACACACACACACACACACAGACACACACACACACACACACACACACACACACACGTGCAGGCATGGACGCTCACACACAGACACACTCTCACTATCTCGCTCTCTCTGTCTATCTGTCTCTTTCTATATCCCTGGTCCAGTGGGC
>NC_042981.1:11505442-11567942 GCF_901001165.1 Salmo trutta | reverse complement strand
CGCTCTATAGTGACCTGTCGACATAGATACCAACAAACAATCACTATCTGACACTAAGCTATTAAAACATTTACGATGGAGCACATGAAGTATTTTCTAATCGTAGATGTACTAAATATCACAACAGATTTATTTGAGGGCTCTGGAAATATTTACATAATAATTCCATAGTATTTATTATTTACAATGACATTTTAGATTGAAGGGGTTTAAAGTGTTAAATGTAATTTGTGGGAGAGACTGCCTCCTTTCCTCTCCTCGCTCTCATCCCTTCCCTTCCTCCCCTCCTCTCCTCCTCTCTTCCTCCCCTATCCTCTCCTCCCTTCCCTCCATCCCTTCCCTCCCTCCACTCCTCTCCTCCTCTCTTCCTCCCCTATCCTCTCCTCCCTTCCCTCCATCCCTTCCCTCCCTTCCTCTCCTCTTCTACTCTCTTCCTACGCCAATCCTCTCCTCCCTCCTCTCTCCTCTCCTTTCCTGTCACACAGGGAATACCCAACACAATTTAACAAGGCCAATTTTAAAAGATTCCTTTTAAAGCCCATCAAACCTCTTGCCTTTTGATCAACTCAATAACCCCTGCCCCTTCCCATCGGCACTTCTTTTAAACCATCATTATTGTATGTGTGCGTGTATGTTGGTCCCTGAGCCCAGGACCCCATTACCTCTGGGGTCTGTTGGGGGACACTGCCCCTGGCCCCTGGTCCCTGGTGCTCTGTTTGGCCCTGCTGCTGCTCCAGTCTATAAAACCACAAAGCCAGGGGTCGTTGTACCGCACTGTATCCCGCTACCCCACTCGTAATTTATGCCTGCCCATACCATAACCCCACCGCCACCATGGGGCACTCTGTTCACAACGTTGACATCAGCAAACCGCTCGCCCACGTGGTGCCATACACATTGTCTGCCATCTGCCCGGTACAGTTGAAACCGGGATTCAACTGTGAAGAGCAAACTTCTTCAGCGTGCCAGTGGCCATCAAAGTTGAGCAATTGCCCACTAAAGTTGGTTACGACGCCGAACTGCAGTCAGGTCAAGAACCAGATGAAGACGACAAGCACACAGATTTAACTTCCCTGAGATGGTTTCTGACAGTTTGTGCAGAAATTCTTCATTTGTGCAAACCCACAGTTTCATCAGCTATCCGGGTGGCTGGTTACAGGCGATCCCGCATGTGAAAAAGCCAGATTTGAAGGTCCTGGGGTGGCATGGTTACACGTGATCTGCTTTTGTGAGGCCAGTTGGACTAACTGTAAAAAAAATCTCTAAAATGACGTTGGAGGCGGCTTATGGTAGAGAAACTTCCATTGGACATTCCTGCAGTCAGCATGCCAGTTTAACGCTGCCTCAAAACTTGACACATCTGTGGCATTATGTTGTGTGACAAAAATGCACATTTTAGAGTGGCCTTTTATTGTCCCCTGCACAAGGTGCACCTGTGTAATGATCATGCTGTTTAAAACCTGTTTGGGATAGGGGCAGTATTTTCACGTCCGGATGAAAAGCGTGCCCAAAGTAAACTGCCTGCTACTCAGGCCCAGAAGCTAGGATATGATTAGAAAACACTCTAAAGTTTCTAAAACTGTTACAATAATGTCTGTGAGTATAACAGAACTTATTTCGCAGGTGAAACCCCAAGGACAAACCATCCAGGATTTTTTTTTGAGGTGACTCTGTTTTCAATTGGTTTTCTATGGGAACCTAGATTTCTGTGGCACTTGGTTGCAGCTCCTATTGCTTCCACTAGATGTCAACAGTCTTTAGAAATTGGTTGATGTTTTTCTTTAGAGAAATGAAGAAGTACGGCTATTCAGAATGAGGGTCATGCCAAGTGGACTCTACTGTTTTGATGCGCGCTCCAGGTCACGCGCTTCACGTTGTTTTTATCCGGTATTGAACACAGTTCATCCCGTCTTAAATTTGATCGATTATTTACATTTTAAAATACCTAAAGTTGGATTAGGAAAGTTGTTTGAAATGTTTGGACAGGGTTTACAGGTAACTTATTAGATATTTTGTAGTCATGCTGGGTGAGTTGGAACTGGTGTTTTTCTCAATCAAACGCGCCAAATAAATGGACATTTTGGAGATATAACGACGGAATTAATCAAACAAAAGGACCATTTGTGATGCTTATAGGACATATTGGAGTGCCAACAGAAGAAGTTCTTCAAAGGTAAGGCATGAATTATATCGTTATTTCAGAGTTTTGTGTCACGCCTGGCGGGTTGAAATGTGATTGTCATGTGTTTGTTTGATGGGGTGCTGTCCTCAGATAATCGCATGGTTTGCTTTCACCGTAAAGCCTTTTTGAAATCTGACACGGTGGCTAGATTAACAAGAAGTTAAGCTTTAATTTGGTGTATTGCACTTGTGAATGTATGAAAGTTAAATATTTCTAATAATAGTTTTTTAGTTTTGCGCTCTGCAATTTCACCGGATGTTGTGGAAACGTTCCGCTAGCGGAACCCCTATCCATAACAGGTTTTAATCAGCTTCTTGATATGCCACACCTGTCAAGTGGATGGATTATATTGGCGAAGGAGAAATGATCTTGAACAGGGATGTAAACAAATTTAAGCACAAAATTTGAGAGAAATAATATTTTTGTGCGTATGGAACATTTCTGGTATCTTTAATTTCAGCTCATGAAACATGGGACCAACACCTTATTTATATTTTTGTTCAGTATAGTTCACTAGAAAGGGACTAAGATGCCATTTGTATGGCAGCATAGGATCTAGGATCCGTGTCTTTTAAAGGGAGGAGGTTGAGGTCAGATGGTTGGGCTGGAGAGGGAGAGGATTATTTACCCCTGAGTGCTAGTCTCCAATCTCTGGGCTAACAGAATCCCCCTCACCTCCCTCACCCCCTCTCCTGGTTGGCCTCGTGGTGCAGCTCCTAGGGCCTGTAAAGCTGGGCCAAGGCCACAAAGAATGTGTCGGGGGGGGATCCTTGATGGTGGAGTGTTCACAACTGTCGAAGCAGGGGAGAGGAGAGGAGTGGAGTGGGGAAGTGACAGTGAATGAACTCACACATCTCATCACCTCAGACTATATCTCATCCGGTTGGGCCCAGGGAGAGAGGGATGAAGAGAGGAGAGAGAGGGGGATTCTGGGAGTGGGATGTTTCAAAGAAGCCCCTGGGCTTTCCTCTGGTTCCTGTCCTTTCCTTTCTGCCTGTCTGTCGGTCCGTCTGTCTGTCTAGCTGAGTTTACAATGGCAGGAAGGATGCTGCTGGCTCCAAGGATCCAAGGCCGAGAGGATCCACCAAAGTGCTCAGTGTTCGTCTGCCTTACATTAACACTGGATTCTCCTTGTCTACTCTACAGAAGCCCTGCCTTGCCAAACTGGATATTCTCATTCAGGGAAAATTATGATAATCAAAATCAGTATGTTTTATTTCAGCTCCTCATCACATTAATTGTGAAAGGCAAGTCAACACTAGTCTTGTAGCAAGACAGTAGTCACACCAAGACCCCTAAGGCCTGATGCTTCCTATTCCTCCAGGCCCACGGGCCTCCTCGTCCTCCTCATCCTCCTCTCCTCCTCCTCCTTCTCCTCCACCTCTCCACTGGAGACTTGAGGCTTCTCTCTCGTCCTCCTCCTACTCCTCCACCAGGTTTCTCTCTCGTCCTCCTCATCCTCCTCTCCTCCTCCTCCTTCTCCTCCACCTCTCCACTGGAGACTTGAGGCTCCTCTCTCGTCCTCCTCATCCTCCTCTCCTCCTCCTCCTTCTCCTCCACCTCTCCACTGGAGACTTGAGGCTCCTCTCTCGTCCTCCTCATCCTCCTCTCCTCCTCCTCCTTCTCCTCCACCTCTCCACTGGAGACTTGAGGCTCCTCTCTCGTCCTCCTCATCCTCCTCTCCTCCTCCTCCTACTCCTCCACCTCTCCACTGGAGACTTGAGGCTTCTCTCTCGTCCTCCTCATCCTCCTCTCCTCCTCCTCCTCCTCCTCCACCTCTCCACTGGAGACTTGAGGCTCCTCTCTCGTCCTCCTCATCCTCCTCTCCTCCTCCTCCTACTCCTCCACCTCTCCACTGGAGACTTGAGGCTTCTCTCTCGTCCTCCTCATCCTCCTCTCCTCCTCCTCCTCCACCTCTCCACTGGAGACTTGAGGCTCCTCTCTCGTCCTCCTCATCCTCCTCTCCTCCTCCTCCTACTCCTCCACCTCTCCACTGGAGACTTGAGGCTCCTCTCTCGTCCTCCTCATCCTCCTCTCCTCCTCCTCCTTCTCCTCCACCTCTCCACTGGAGACTTGAGGCTCCTCTCTCGTCCTCCTCATCCTCCTCTCCTCCTCCTCCTTCTCCTCCACCTCTCCACTGGAGACTTGAGGCTCCTCTCTCGTCCTCCTCATCCTCCTCTCCTCCTCCTCCTACTCCTCCACCTCTCCACTGGAGACTTGAGGCTTCTCTCTCGTCCTCCTCATCCTCCTCTCCACTCCAAGTTTCGGGCTTTCTTCTCCTCCAGGGCCCTGGCCTCCTCACTCTAGTTGTCCTCCCCATTATCTCTCTCTGGTCGTCCTCCCCATTATCTCTCTCTGGTCGTCATTCCCCATTATCTTTCTCTCCCTGGGCCTGGCTGTTTGGTCCTGTCTTTTATGGCAGGGTAGAGAAGGGCCATGAGGAAATGAGGTGACCCCAGGGTCAGTAGTGGGGTCAGGGGGCTGAGACCGGATCATGGCCCTGCTGCACTGCCACCTCCACCCGTTACCTCTCTCCATCTTTGTCCATCTCCCTCTCTCTCTCTCTCTTTCCTTCCTTCTCTCTCTCTCTCCACCTCTCTCTCACTCCACCTCTGTCTCTCTGTGTATGTCTCCCTCACTACACCTCTCTCACTCTCTGTCTGTCCCCCCCCCCCCGACCCTGAGCCGAACTGGCTGAGAGAGAGAGTCACAGCAATGAGATTTGTGGTCCGTTGCCATGAGAAAAGGGCAACCAGTGGAGTACAAACAACATTGTAAATACAACCTATACTTATCTGTTTATTCCTTTTTACGTGCACATTGTAACAACACTTTACATAGCCAATAATATAACATTTGAAATGTCTTTTAAAACATTTGTGAGTGTAATATTGACTAATGTTTGCCTTGTTGATTTCCCTTTTTGTTTATTGTCTATTCCATTTGCTTTGGCAATGTAAACATATGTTTCCCCTGTCAATAAAGCCCTATGAATAGAGAGAGAGAGAGAGAGAGAGAGAGAGAGAGAGAGAGAGAGAGAGAGAGTGAGAGAGTGAGAGAGTGAGAGAGTGAGAGAGAGAGAGAGAGAGAGAGAGAGAGAGAGAGAGGAGAGAGAGAGAGAGAGAGAGAGAGAGAGAGAGAGAGAGAGAGAGAGACCGGCGGCTACTAAAGGACAGGACCCCTTCAAGACTTGACCCTGGACTCATATGCCTTTAATTAAGCTCCATTTGAATTTGTTTACAAGTCCCACTGGTCTTAAATCTTCCAGGTCTGTGCCCCCACCCTACAGCACCCCAATTCCCCCTTACACCCCTCCAACACCCCCTTCCTCCCTCTCATAGTCCCCCTTTTCTTCCACTTATTCTTTTCTTTTCTTCTTGTCTTTAATATGGTGTTGGACGTCTCTGTATTACTCTGTTTTAACTGGGACTCAGCCACGGGTTACAAGCTATTGGGGAATTCACCAAATAGGATTTTGGGGACACCCCCTGTAAGATGTGTTGGCGACATTAAAGGTCTTTCACTCCACTAAACCTCACTCTCCTCTCCCCCTTCTCCTACCTCCTCTTCCTCCCCTGCCCCGTCCCTCCCCTGTCCTCCCCTCTTCTCCCCCTCATCCCTCTCTCCTCATCCCACTAAACCTCACCCCCTTCCCTTCCCGTCCTCCCCGTTAGGACCCGGGGCCCTTTATGGCCCCATCAGGCACCCGCCTGGATGACTAACTGCTGACCTGATGACCTGCCAGTCAGAGCCATATGAGAAGTGAATCTTTCTCTTCAGCTCTCTCCTTGTCCCGTCCCTTTCCTCTTTCCCTCCCAGACTCTTCTGTCTCCGTCACTGGCCCCTCTTCTGTCTCTTGTTGTCTATTTGTTTCCTGTGTCTTCCAGTTGTCTGTTTGTTCATGGGAATCTTCAGGGGTGCTTTCCTGTGTCTTCCAGTTTTCTGTTTGTTCGTTGAAATGTTCCGGGATGCTTTTTTTAACTTAATGTGATGATTGGTGATTCTGTTTGCTGCGCCATCCTTTTCAAATCCCTTTAAAGCATCCCAACCTTCTCTTCCCCAAATGCATAACCCTTCCTAACCAACCTCTCACCAATAACACAGCTTTCATGGCCCTCAACCTACTCCTATTCACAGCTCTCATGTCCAAACTCACCAATGCTCTGCAGCCTCAGCCACCCCCTTACCATCAGCCACCCCCTTACCATCTGCCACCCACTTACCATCAGCCACCCCCTTACCATCAGCCACCCCCTTACCATCTGCCACCCCCTTACCATCTGCCACCCACTTACCATCAGCCACCCCCTTACCATCAGCCACCCCCTTACCATCTGCCACCCACTTACCATCAGCCACCCTCTTACCATCAGCCACCCCCTTACCATCAGCCACCCCCTTACCATCAGCCACCCTCTTACCATCAGCCACCCTCTTACCATCAGCCACCCCCTTACCATCAGCCACCCCCTTACCATCAGCCATCCCCTTACCATCAGCCACCGACTTACCATCAGCTATCCCCTTACTAGAACCCCTCTATGTCCTCTCACCTCCACCAGTTGTATCATGTAAACCATTTACACAGGCATCTTTATTAAAGGTTAGCAGCATGTTTAGTACAACACAACATCCCATCAACTGCTTCTATCATATTAAAACATTTACACGTAACCCAAGAGCTGTTACAATGCTTCCTAATAGTGTGTTAGCAGAGTTCAGCGCTAGTTACATAAAGCCTGGTCCTGGGGAGTTTGGGGGCTAATTGGAAACTGTCTGGGTTAAGTAAATGTTACACTTCTGCTCTGGGCTGGAGAGACCTCAGGTTAGGCAGGGAGGAAGCGGGAAGGAAAGGGGGAGGAGGAGGAAATGGGTAATATGACTACATTTACACAATGATGATGTCCCTCTAAATTTAATGTACCACATGCCTGTAGTCAACATTACAAGAACATTACAAAAAGAACAGCCATATCCTCATTGGGATAACTTATCCTCATTTGAATAACATATCCTCATTGGGACAACTTATCCTCATTGGGACAACATATCCTCATTGGGACAACATATCCTCATTGGGATAACATATCCTCATTGGAACAACTTATCCTCATTGAGACAACATATCCTCATTGGGATAACATATTCTCATTGGGACAACTTATCCTCATTGGGACAACTTATCCTCATTGGGATAACATATCCTCATTGGGACAACATATCCTCATTGGGACAACTTATCCTCATTGGGACAACATATCCTCATTGGGACAACTTATCCTCATTGGGACAACATATCCTCATTGAGACAACATATCCTCATTGGGACAACTTATCCTCATTGGGACAACATATCCTCATTGAGACAACATATCCTCATTGGGACAACATATCCTCATTGGGACAACATATCCTCATTGGGATAACATATCCTCATTGGGACAACATATCCTCATTGGAACAACATATCCTCATTGGGATAACATATCCTCATTGGGACAACATATCCTCATTGGGACAACTTATCCTCATTGGGACAACATATCCTCATTGGAACAACATATCCTCATTGGGACAACTTATCCTCATTGGGACAACACATCCTCATTGGGACAACATATCCTCATTGGGATAACATATCCTCATTGGAACAACATATCCTCATTGGAACAACATATCCTCATTGGAACAACTTATCCTCATTGGAACAACATATCCTCATTGGGACAACTTATCCTCATTGGGACAACTTATCCTCATTGGGATAAAAAAACGGTTTGCTTATGTGTACAACATATTTTCCATGCATTTATTAACAGAAATCCCTAGATTTACCATAGCTGTGTTAGAGGTTTGTAGTGTATAATGTGTTTGTTCTAATAAGATGTACCTTCGTCTGGTTTCAGATCCAGAGAGGCACCAGTGATCCACACAGCTACAAGAGTCTCACTGACTGCTTCAGAACCATCTCCCACAATGAAGGGTGAGTGTCTGCTAGCCAGTACATGTCCCTATTTTAACCTTGATACAATAGCACACAGTATAGTCTTACAGTATTCAGCACTGCTCAGGCATTCAATGTACACCCCCATGTTTCCTGTCTGAAACAGGTGTGTGTTCCTGTGTCATTTAGTGTGTAGGGTTTATTAAATTATGGGTCGGGACACAATGTGGGCCCTGGGCATGTGAGAGATGGGTTCGCGAGTTACCATCGCACACTATGTCTTCTTAATTTGGGTCGTTAGATGACGATTTGGGTCACGGGAGGATGGTCAATTTCTCATTTGGTTCTGGAGCTGAAAAAGCTTACATCCCCTGGTGTAGAGAAAGGCAAAGTGCACAGATTTGACTGAGAATATGGTGACCATAGTATAAAATGATTTCTATCGGTTTTCAATCATTTTTTTGTCTGTATTCTGAATTCCCTGTTCATTAGGGAAGTTAGCCAACATCTTGTTCTATCTTTAACACATAGCTAAGTGAATGCTCTGTATTACGCTCCTTGTGCTGTTTTGCACAGTTTTCAGTAAGAAGAACTCACTCTGTGTCACGACTCCCGCCGAAGTCGACCCCTCTCCTTGTTCGGGCGGCGTTCGGCGGTCGACGTCACCGGCTTACTAGTTGCCACCGATCGATGTTTCACTGTTCGTTTGGTTTTGTCTTTATTGTGTACACCTGTTTTGAGTTTCCCTAATTATGTTCATTATTTAAACCTCTGCATTTCCTGTTTGTCTTGTCGGTGATTGTTTGTCTGTTTAGTGTAGTTGGAGGGGTTTCTCCAGACTATATATTTTTATGAGAAGATGGATTGATAAATTTTAGTAAACACGTTTTGTTTACCTTCATCCCTGTGTCCTGCTCCTGACTCCTCCACTTCTCAAAGAAGAGCCATTACAGAATCACCGACCAGAAATGGAGTCAGCAGGAGCAGCCAGTTCTCCTAGTCATCATGAGGAGCACGTTCAGCAGCAGGCTAAAATGATCCAGGATCTAATGACTGCCATGGATTGCGTGCTGCTGACCATGGAGAGAGTGGAGAGGAAAGGATGTCCCGTCGATCCAACCACACCACCGCCCGGCACACCTCTGGATCCTATCCAACCGCCATCTGGATCCGGTGGGATTCGGCTCTCGCTCCCGGGAGCATATGACGGAGCAGCTGCCGGGTGTTCCTACTCCAGCGAGAGCTCTACCTGGCGGCTGTCCAGCCGCCGCCCTCGGGACGCGAGAGAGTGAGCGCCCTCATCTCTTGTTTGACTGGTAAAGCCCTAGAGTGGGCCAACGCCATCTGGGAGGTTGAAGACCCGACTCGGGAAAACTACAAGGATTTCTCCCGCCGCTTTCGGGCAGTATTTGATCATCCACCAGACGGAAAAGCGGCGGGAGAGCGCTTGTTCCATTTAAAGCAGGAGATGATGAGCGCTCGGGAGTTCGCACTGGATTTTAGAACTCTGGCGGCTGGTGCAGGATGGAATGAGCGGGCCCTGATCGATCACTACAGGTGTGGTTTGTGAGAGGACGTTCGTAGGGAGCTAGCCTGCAGGGACACCACCCTCCACCTGGACCAGCTGATGTACTTATCTATCCAGCTGGATAACCTGCTGGCCTCCCGCGGACGTCCGGATCGGGGTCCGTTGGTTCCATCCTCCAGTCCCTTAGACCCAACACCAATGGAGTTGGGCGGGGCTGGTACTAGGGAGACCGGAGGGGAAACCGTTCCATGCACCAGAGGTGACCGCAGAGGACACACTGCTGGTCGGTGCTGGGGAGGTTTTCCAGGTAGTCGAGGTGGTAGGCGGAACACTGGTGGTTCATCTCAGGTGAGTAGGCACACGACTCACCCAGACCCCCCTGTTGCTCACATGTGGTTATCTATAAGCTTTCCGGGGTTTTCCCCGCATTCCCAGCATAAGGCGCTAGTAGATTCAGGCGCAGCTGGGAACTTTATAGATCGGTCTTTGGCCCATAGATTAGGGATTCCTATTGTTCCCGTTGATGTTCCCTTCCCTATACATGCCCTAGATAGTCGTCCTTTGGGGTCTGGGCTGATTAGGGAGGTCACAGTTCCCATTGCTATGGTGACGCAGGAGAGTCATGAAGAGAGTATTAGTCTCTTTCTGATTGACGCTCCTGCGTTTCCCGTTGTATTGGGGCTTCCCTGGTTGGCTTCTCATGATCCTATTATTTCGTGGCAACAGAGGGTTCTCAAGGGATGGTCCTGTCAGTGTTCAGGGAGGTGTTTCGGTGTTTCCTTAGGTGCCACTACGGTGGAAAGTCCAAACCAGGTTTCCACCATGCACATTCCCCCCGAATATGCCGATTACTCAATTACCACCCCATCGACCGGGGGATTGTGCGATAAATCTCCTGGAGGGTGCTGCACTTCCCAGGAGTCACGTGTTTCCTCTGTCACAGGAGGAGATGGCGGCTATGGAAACATATGTTGCTGAATCTCTGGGACAGGGATACATTCGGCCCTCCATTTCACCTGTCTCCTCGAGCTTCTTTTTTGTGAAGAAGAAGGATGGAGGTTTACGCCCGTGCATTGACTATCGAGGTTTGAACCAGATTACTGTGAAATACAGTTACCCGCTACCTCTGATCGCCAGTATGACAGAGTCATTGCTCGGGGCGCGCTTCTTCACAAAATTGGACCTCAGGAGCGCGTACAATCTGGTGCGTATCAGGGGAGGGGATGAGTGGAAGACGGCATTTAGCACTACATCTGGGCACTATGAGTACCTCGTCATGCCGTATGGGTTAATGAATGCTCCATCCGTCTTCCAATCATTTGTGGATGAGATCTTCAGGGACCTGCACGGGCGGGGTGTAGTGGTGCATATAGATGATATTCTCATATACTCCACTACCCGCGCTGAGCATGTGTCCCTTGTGCGTACGGTGCTTGGTCGACTGTTGGAGCATGACCTTTACGTCAAGGCGGAGAAATGTCTGTTCTTTCAACAGTCCGTCTCCTTCCTTGGGTATCGTTTGTCCGCGTCAGGGGTGGAGATGGAGACTGACCGCATTTCAGCCGTGCGTAATTGGCCGACTCCAACCACGGTAAAGGAGGTGCAGCGGTTTTTAGGGTTTGCCAACTACTACCGGAGGTTTATCCGGGGCTTTGGCCAGGTGGCGGCTCCCATTACCTCCTTACTGAAGGGGGGACCGGTGCGGTTGCGGTGGTCGGCTGAGGCGGACAGAGCTTTTGGTAACCTGAAGGCTCTGTTTACCACGGCTCCAGTGCTGGCGCATCCTGATCCCTCCTTAGCGTTCATATTTGAGGTGGATGCATCCGAGGCTGGAATAGGGGCTGTGCTATCTCAGCGCTCAGGTAACCCACCAAAACTCCGCCCCTGTGCTTTCTTTTCGAAGAAGCTCAGCCCGGCGGAGCGAAACTATGACGTGGGGGATAGGGAGTTGTTAGCTGTTGTCGGGGCTCTGAAAGCGTGGAGACAATGGCTTGAGGGGGCTAGACACCCTATCCTCATTTGGACTGACCACCGAAATCTGGAGTATATTCGGGCAGCGAGGAGACTGAACCCTCGCCAGGCTAGGTGGGCTATGTTTTTCACACGCTTTTCTTTCACTCTTTCTTATAAACCAGGTTCCCAGAACGTCAAGGCAGACGCACTGTCCCGGCTGTATGATACAGAGGAGCGGTCCATAGAGCCCACTCCCATAATTCCAGCCTCATGCCTGGTGGCACCGGTGGTATGGGAGGTGGACGCGGACATCGAACGGGCGTCACATGCAGAACCCACTCCCTCCCAGTGTCCCGTTGGGCGCGTGTACGTGCCGTTTGATGTTCGCGATCGTTTGATCTGTTGGGCCCACACATCACCCTCCTCTGGTCATCCTGGTATAGGTCGGACGGTGCGCTGCCTTACGAGGAAGTACTGGTGGCCCACGTTAGCCAAGGACGTGAGGGTTTATGTCTCCTCCTGTTCGGTATGCGCACAGTGCAAGGCACCTAGACATCTGCCCAGAGGGAAATTACAACCCCTTCCCGTTCCGCAACGACCGTGGTCACACCTATCGGTGGATTTCGTGACGGATCTTCCCCCGTCACGGGGGAACACCACGATCCTGGTCGTTGTGGATCGGTTTTCTAAGTCCTGCCGTCTCCTTCCTTTGCCCGGTCTCCCTACGGCCCTACAGAGTGCGGAGGCCCTATTTACCCATGTATTCCGGCACTACGGGGTGCCTGAGGATATAGTCTCTGATCGGGGTCCCCAATTTACGTCTAGAGTCTGGAGGGCGTTTATGGAACGCCTGGGGGTCTCGGTCAGCCTTACCTCAGGGTTCCACCCCGAAAATAACGGGCAGGTGGAAAGAGTCAACCAAGAGGTGGGTAGGTTTCTGCGGTCCTATTGCCAGGACCGGCCGGGAGAGTGGGCATCATTTATCCCGTAGGCGGAGATGGCCCAAAATTCCTTACGCCACTCTTCCACTAACCTTACCCCTTTTCAGTGTGTGCTAGGGTATCAGCCGGTCCTGGCACCATGGCATCAGAGCCAGATCGAGGCTCCTGCGGTGGATGAATGGTTTCGGCACTCGGAGGAGACATGGAACGCTGACCATGTACGTCTGCAACGAGCCATCAGGCGGCAAAAGGCGAGTGCCGACAGCCACCGCAGTGAGGCCCCGGTTTATGCACCGGGGGATCGGGTCTGGCTCTCGACCCAAAACCTGCCCCTTCACCTGCCCTGCCGGAAGCTGGGTCCGCGGTTTGTGAGGCCATTTAAAGTCCTGAGGAGATTGAACGAGGTTTGTTATAGGTTACAACTTCCCCCTGATTATCATATTAACCCCTCGTTCCATGTGTCTCTCCTCAGGCCGGTGGTAACTGGTCCGCTCCAGCAGTCGGAGGTACGGGAGGTTCCTCCGCCCCCTCTGGACATCGAGGGGGCCCCGGCATATACCGTACGAGCCATTATGGACTCCAGACGTCGGGCGAGGGGCCTTCAGTACCTCGTGGAGTGGGAGGGGTATGGCCCGGAGGAGCGAAGCTGGGTACCGGCGGAAGACATCCTGGATCCATCGTTAATCCAGGATTTTCATCGCTTCCGTCCGGATCGCCCTGCTCCCCGTCCTCCGGGTCGTCCCCGAGGCCGGTGTCGGCGCGCTGCTGGAGCCGTGCGTCAGCGGGGGGGTACTGTCACGACTACCGCCGAAGTCGACCCCTCTCCTTGTTCGGGCGGCGTTCGGCGGTCGACGTCACCGGCTTACTAGTTGCCACCGATCGATGTTTCACTGTTCGTTTGGTTTTGTCTTTATTGTGTACACCTGTTTTGAGTTTCCCTAATTATGTTCATTTATTTAAACCTCTGCATTTCCTGTTTGTCTTGTCGGTGATTGTTTGTCTGTTTAGTGTATTTGGAGGTGTTTCTCCAGACTATATATTTTTATGAGAAGATGGATTGATACATTTTAGTAAACACGTTTTGTTTACCTTCATCCCTGTGTCCTGCGCCTGACTCCTCCACTTCTCAAAGAAGAGCCATTAAACTCTGAGTCAATCTAGCTAAATAGAAAAAAATTAAAGGAATGGGACTTATTTTTTTTTTGTATTGCGCTTCTTAACACCCGCCCGCTTAACCCGGAAGCCATCCGCACCAATGTGGAGGAAACACCGTTCAACTGTCGACCCACCACAAGGAGTCGCTAGAGCGCGATGAGCCAAGTAAAGCCCCCCCGGCCAAACCCTCCCCTAACACTGGGCCAATTGTACACCACCCTATGGGACTCCGATCACGGCCCGTTGTGATACAGCCCGGGATTGAACCCGGGTCTGTAGGGACGCCTCTAGCACTAACTCTAACGTTCACTCCCTCCATCCCTCTGGTTCAGTTCTGTGGCTCTGTGACAGGCCTGTGAGACAGGGACATTGTGCAGAGCCAGGTGAAAGTAAGTGCCTGTTTATGGACAGATGAAAGCTTTATAGTGAATATAACATTTATCTGCTGGGAGGTGTGAGTGAACGTGCGCTAAGAGAGGCCGACTGGAGTCTGCGTGCATTTGTGTGTCTGGGTATATGTGCTGTGATAGGCTGGCTGGTGACAGTTGGGGAATTCCTTTGCTGAACTACCAGCCCACAAAGCCTGTGTGTGTGTGTTTGTTTGTTTGTGTGTGTGTGTGGGGGGGGGGGCGTGCATTTGAGTATCTGTCTACTGTTTATGCGTAGGTGTGTATGTGTGTTAGGATTTACCTGTAAGGGAGAGGATAATGTTGTTGAACCTCTGTGGAACCTAGATCATAAAAAAACAGACAGACAAACCAACAGCCAACAATGAAAAATACTGAAATATTATTCTGTGTTGTTATTGTCAAAAATGACAAAAAACTGAAATATTATTCTGTGTTGCTATTGTCAATAATGCCAAGTATTTCAAAGGAATTCTGTCTCACCCCTCTCTTTATCAGCAATCTACTATGGAAGTCCCAGCACACAGCAGCTCTTATGGGAATCTTCTGGGTAATGGGATGGGAGGGGTGTTGACTTGAATGACAACATGGTGACCTCAGAAGTTTAATGAATCTGTGACCTTCCTGGTCTAGCAGTATAGCCTCAGCCTCCAGGAGCACATGTATATGGTCTCTGCAAAGGTTTGAATCAGCCTACTGCCCTTTCACAAAACACCTATCTTTCCCCACTGTCATCTTCTCTCTCTCTCTGTTCAATAAAGTCAGAAAATACCTTCAAAAAATACATTACCAGTCAAAAGTTTGGACACATCTACTCATTCAAGGGCTTTTCTTTATTTTTAATATTTTCTACATTGTGTCACCAGCAAAGCACCCCCCAAACCATAACACCTCCCTCTCCCATGCTTCACGGTGGGAACCACACATTCGGAGATCATCAACCTACTCTGCATCTTACAAAGACACAGTGTTTGGAACCAAAAATCTCTAATTTAGACTCATCAGACCAAAGGACAGATTTCCATGGGTCTGATGTCCATTTCTCTTGTTTCTTGGCCCAAGCAAGTCTCTTCTTCCTATTGGTGTCACACGGGTCGTGGAATGGAGACCAAGACGCAGCATGGATAGTGCTCATTCTTAATCTTTAATGAAAACACTTTAACCAAAAAAACAACAAAAACGACCAACAACAGTCCCGTCAGGTACACTTAGACTAAACGGAAACAACTACCCACAACCCCAAAGGAAAACAGGCTGCCTAAGTATGGCTTCCAATCAGAGACAACGAAAGACACCTGCCTCTGATTGGAAACCATACCCGGCCAAACATGGAAAAACAACACATAGAAATAGAAAACTAGAACACTCCCACATAGAAACAGAACATATTACTATGGCAAATTACCTCTTTACCTGGTCAGGACGTGACAATTGGTGTCCTTTAGTAGTGGTTTCTTTGCAGCAATTCGACGGTGAAGGCCTGATTCATGCGATCTCCTCTGAAAAGTTGATGTTGAGATGTGCCTGTTACTTGAAATCTGTGAAGCATTTATTTGGGCTGCTAACTCTAATGAACTTATCCTCTGCAGCAGACATAACTCTGGGTCTTCCTTTTCTTGTGGCACTCCTAATGAGAGCCAGTTTTATCATAGCGCTTGATGTTTTTGCGACTGCACTTGAAGAAACTTTCAAAGTTCTTGGCATTTTCCTGGAGTGACTGAACTTCATGTCTTTAAGTAATGATGGACTGTCGTTTCTCTTTGCATATTTGAGCTGTTTTTGCTATAATATGGACTTGGTCTTTACCAAATAGGGCAATCTTCTGTATACCAACCCTACCGTGTCTATGCATAGATAATAAACAGCAAGTAGCAGCAGTGTACAAAAAGGATGGGGGGGTCAATGTTAATTGTCCAGTGGCGATTTTATTAATTGTTCAGCTGTCACGTCCTGACCAGTATAGAGGATATTTTGTTATTGTAGTTTGGTCAGGACGTGGCAGAGGGTAGTTTATTTATGTATTACGGGGTTTTTTGGTCACTGGTCTATGTTTGTATTTCTATGTGTATGTTCTAGGGTAGTTTTCTATGTGTAGGTTGGGTGCTGGACTCTCAATTGGAGGCAGGTGTTTCTAGTTGCCTTTGATTGGGAGTCCTATAAATAGGTGTGTGTTTTGTTTGTCACTTGTGGGTTTTTCCTGTGGATGCTTTGCTCGTATATATTAAAAAGATGAGTATCCACATTCCATCTGCAGTTTGGTCCATTCACCACGACAGCCGTTACATCAGCAGTCTTATGGCTTGGGGGTAGAAGCTGTTGAGGAGCCTTTTGATTCTAGACTTGGCGCTCCGGTACCGCTTGCCGTGCGGTAGCAGAGAAAACCCCCCCTACCTTGTCACAACACAACTTATTGGCTCAAACTCATTAAGAAGGAAAGAAATCCCACAAATTAACTTTTAACAAGGCACACCTGTTAATTTTCTATGCATTCCAGGTGACTACCTCATGAAGCTGGTTGAGAGAATGCCAAGAGTGTGCAAAGCTGTTATCAAGACAAAGGGTGGCTACTTTGTTTAACACTTTCTTTATTACTACATGATTCCGTATGTGCTATTTTATAGTTTTGATGTCTTCACTGTTATTCTACAATGTAGAAAATAGTTTTTAAAAAAAGAAAAACCCTGTAATGAGTAGGTGTGGCCAAACTTTTGACTGGTACTGTATGTGAAAAATGTTTTACAGATTCACAAATTTGCCAGGTAATGACATGGCAAAATATAGTGAAAGTCTACTATTTAAATCTATAATATATGCCATTTAGCAAACACTTTTATTCAAAATGAGTTACAATCAAGTGTGCATACATTTTACGTGTGGGTGGCCCCAGCAGGAATCGAATCCACACCCTTGGCATTGCAAGCTCTACCAGCTAAGCCACACAGGCTCATCTGTTATTATTATTGTTTCATATTCTCATCTTTAGCAGCAGTGTATTACTTGAAGTCCCCACAGTCACCAGATCTTCTGGGACATTTTAATTAACTTCTGGATTTGTCAATATCAGATGAACCAATTACCAATAATGTCAAGCATTTCAGAATATTGTGACATTAATCTATGGGGCCTTCCATATAAACTGCTGCCGAAGATGAGAATATGAAATACGGTTATATACTCTATATAAATACTCCAACAATTCCAGAGTATTATTGAATTCCCCACATTAAGAGAGAAGAGCTGCTGTCGAAGAAGAAGAGAGAGAAAAGATAAGCTGTCTATGGAGATACACCACTGCTGAAGATGAAAATATGAAATACTCTTATGCTCTATAATAATACTCGGTAATTGTTAGAGTATTCACAATATATAGGGTATATTACAGTATTTCATATTCTCATCTTCAGCAGCAGAGTATTATTGTATTACTTAAGTCCCAATTATCAGTGTTAGTAGGCTATATGTTATCTGAATCTGTGATCACTCTCCAGTAGACAGTACCTAGATCAACTCCAGACCTAGCCACTTAGTTATCCTTTATACAAATACTGCCAGGCCAGTGTTGTGGAATTATTATTTAAAATAAACGTATTTTGTCGGTTCAGGCCCGGACTGAGCTAACACTAAGTTAACACTGAGCAAACTCTCTCTGTGTCTGTCTGTTTCGGGCTGCGGACTAGTAGCCTGAAGCACTCAGCCCAAGCCTGGCAATTAGAATTAAAAGGAAAGGAAAGAAATTAAAGCATTCCCATCTGCAACGTAAGCCTTAAACACTTACTTGGTTTTTATATTGATAATGAAGGTGTACAGTGCATTCGGAAAGTATTTAGACCCCTTGACTTATTCCACATTTTGTTACATTACAGCCTTATTCTAAAATGTATTAAACTGTTGTTTTTCCTCATCAATCTACACACAATACCCCATAATGACAAATCAAAAACAGGTTTAGACATTTTTGCAAATTTATTAAAAATAAAAAATTGAAATATCACATTTAGATAAGTATTCAGACCCTTTACTCAGTACTTTCTTGAAGCAGCTTTGGCAGTGATTACATCCTCGAGTCTTCTTGGTATGACGCTACAAGCTTGGCAAACCTGTATTTAGGGAGTTTCTCTCATTCTTCTCTACAGATCCTCTCAAGCTCTGTCAGGATGGATGGGGAGCGTTGCTGCACAGCTATTTTCAGGTCTCTCCAGAGATGTTTGATCAGGTTCAAGTCCGGCCTCTGGCTGGGTCACTCAAGGACATTCAGAGACTTGTCCCGAAGACATTCCTGCATTGTCTTGGCTGAGTGCTTAGGGTTGTTGTCCGTTTGGAAGGTGAACCTTCACCCCAGTCTGAGATCCTGAGTGCTCTGGAGTAGGTTTTCATCAAGGATCTCTCTGTACTTTGCTCTGTTCATCTTTCCCTCGATCCTGACTATTCTCCCAGGCCCTACAGCATGATGCTGCCACCACCATGCTTCACAGTTGGGATGGTTCCAGGATTCCTCCAGACGTGAGTGACGCTTGGCATTCAGGCCAAAGAATTCAATCTTGATATTATCAGACCAGAGCATCTTGTTTCTCATGGACTGAGAGTGCTTTAGTTGCCTTTTAGCAAACTCCAAGCGGGCTGTCATGTGCCTTTTACTGAGGAGTGGCTTCCGTCTGGCCAATGTAGCATAAAGGCCTGATTGGTGGAGTGCTGCAGAGATGGTTGTCCTTCTGGAAGTTTCTCCCATCTCCACAGATGAACTCTGGAGCTCTTTCAGAGTGACCATCGGGTTCTTGGTCACCTCCCTGACCAAGGCCCTTCTCCCCCGATTGCTCAGTTTGACCGGGTAGCCAGCTCTAGGAAGAGTCTTGGTGCTTCCAAACTTCTTCCATTTAAGAATGATGGAGGCCACTGTTTTCTTGGGGACCTTCAATGCTGCAGACATTTTTTGATACCCTTCCCCAGATCTGTGCCTCTACACAGTCCTGTCTCGGAGCTCTACGGACAATTCCTTTGACCTCATGGCTTATTTTTTGCTCTGACATGCACTATTAACTGTGGGACATTATATAGTCAGGTGTGTGCCTTTCCAAATCATGTCCAATCAATTGCATCTACCACATGTGGACTTAAATCAAGTTGTAGAAACATCTTAAGGACTATCAATGGAAACAGGATGCACCTGAGCTAAATTTTGAGTCTCATAGCAAAGGGTCTGAATACTTATGTAAATAGGGTATTTCTGTTTTATATTTTTAATACATTTGCTAAACATTCTAAAAACCTGTTCTCGCTATGTCATTATGGGGTATTGTGTGTAAATTGATGTGGAAAATGTTTTATTTAATCCATTTTAGAATAAGGCTGTAACGTAACAAAATGTGGAAAAAGCCAAGGGGTCTGAAAACTTTCTGAATGCACTCTAAATGATGTTGTAAAGAAAAAGGGATGTTGCTCATTACAGTATTAGTTTTTGTATTGAAATAGCTACATTTACAATATGATTACTGTGTTAAATTAAGTTTTCAAAGATGAGCTATGACGGAACAGTCAGTTTCCTTTAAAGATTTTCTCTATTCCCTGTGAATGTGTGTGTATGTATTTGCGAATCTTGTACCGCTGTGTGAAATGCCTCAGCAGCATTCGTCTTAATAAAGTACTATCTTATCTGTGTGATGCGGCGTCAAGCATGCAGTGAGCATGCTTCATTCATTAAAATTAAGATCACACTTTTGGCCAATTTCACACCAAAATGTGACTAACGATTTTAACCCAACCCACTTTTAACCCAACCACGAAAGACACACATTCATACACATACGTACATATACAGGTTTTTTTGGAGAGGTGAGGGAGGCTGCCAAACTGGATGCCCAGGGAGCTGTAGGGCACAACGTTGGGCAATGGCATCTAGGACTTGATACCAACAACCTTCCAGTTGCCAGCTCGCTTCCCACAATACTTTTTCCAGTCGAACCCAGTATATTCTCAGCCTTCATTTCAAACAACCCTTCAACCAGCCAATCAATATATTCTCAGCCTTCAGATTCAAACAACCCTTCAACCAGCCAATCAGTATATTCTCAGCCTTCAGATTCAAACAACCCTTCAACCAGCCAATCAATATATTCTCAGCCTTCAGATTCAAACAACCCTTCAACCAGCCAATCAGTATATTCTCAGCCTTCAGATTCAAACAACCCTTCAACCAGCCAATCAATATATTCTCAGCCTTCAGATTCAAACAACCCTTCAACCAGCCAATCAGTATATTCTCAGCCTTCAGATTCAAACAACCCTTCAACCAGCCAATCAGTATATTCTCAGCCTTCAGATTCAAACAACCCTTCAACCAGCCAATCAATATATTCTCAGCCTTCAGATTCAAACAACCCTTCAACCAGCCAATCAATATATTCTCAGCCTTCAGATTCAAACAACCCTTCAACCAGCCAATCAATATATTCTCAGCCTTCAGATTCAAACAACCCTTCAACCAGCCAATCAGTATATTCTCAGCCCGCCCCTCTCTCAGCTAGCCACTATATTCTCATCCCCCAGATTTATGGCTCTGTCATCCTGCATGAGGGGCTTTAGAAGTCATGTGGGTTAACCACCTCCAGAAGCCCTGATATCCTCCTCCTACTCACTCCCCTCAGGATCAGAGGACCAAATCACCTTCCTGTTTGTTTATCTTCTTCTTCTTCAATAATTTTAGCTGGGCTAGATTGAGCTTGCCGTGTCGCAATAAAACCAATAAATAATAACGTAAACCCCACACATCAGGGCACTACAGCCAGGCTCAAGCAAACACTCAAAAGAATTTGAAAGATTTCAAATACTATTTGAACTATCTATGCAATTCAGTAGTTTCATATGAACAGTTAGTGGGTTGTTGGATGTGTCAGATTAGCTTTTGATGACCTCTAGAAGAACAGACTGTGTGTTTGTCTTGTGGTGAAACCTGACCGGTGACCCTTGAGTTTCTCTTTCTCTGTTCATGTCAAGGTTAAAACAGTCACTGGGGAAACGGAAATATTTGCAGGTGAAGCATGCAGGTTGTCTCCTAGGTGTTGAAGAGGGAGAGAATTTCCTGCCTGTGACTCACCCCTCATATTTGTCATAGTAAAGCAGGTGTGAGACAGAACCAAATCAAATCAAAATGTATTTGTCACATGTGCCGAATACAACAAGTGTATACCTTACCGTGAAATGCTTACTTACAAGCCCTTAACCAACAGTGCAGTTCAAGAAGAGTTATGAAAATATTTACTAAATAAACTAAAGTAAAAAAAGTAACACAATAAAATAACAATAACGAGGCTATATACAGGGGGTACCGGTACTGAGTAAATGTGCGTGGGTACAGGTTAGTCGACGTAATTGAGGTAATATGTACAGTACCAGTCAAAAGTTTGGACACACCTACTCATTCAAGTGTTTTTCTTTATTTTTACTATTTTATACCTTACATAATAATAGTGACGACATCAAAACTATGAAATAACACATGGAATCATGTAGTAACCAAAAAAGTGTTAAACATATCAAAATATGTCTTATATTTTAGATTCTTCAAAGTAACCACCCTTTTCCTTGATGACAGCTTTGCACTCTTGACAATCAATCAACCAGATTCACCTGGAATGTTTTTCCAACAGTCTTGAAGGAGTTCCCACATATGCTGAGCATTTTTACCTGCTTTTCCTTCACTCTGTGGTCTAACTCATCCCAAACCATCTCAATTGGGTTGAGGTTGGGTGATTGTGGAGGCCAGGTCATCTGATGCAGCACTCCATCACTCTCCTTCTTGGTCAAATAGCCCTTACACAGCCTGGAGGCGTGTTTTGGGTCTTGTCCTGTTGAAAAACAAATGATAGTCCCACTAAGCGCAAACCAGATAGGATGGCATATCGCTGCAGAATGCTGTGGTGGCCATGCTGGTTAAGTGTGTCTTGAATTATAAATAAATCACCAACAGTGTCACCAGCAAAGCACCCCCACACCATCACACCTCCTCCTTTGGAAGACCCATTTGCCACCAAGCTTTCACTTCCTGACTGATATCTTTAGATGTTCAATAAATCCACATAACTTTCCATCCTCAAGATGCCATTTATTTTGTGAAGTGCACCAGTCCCTCCTGCAGCAAAGCACCCCCACTACATGATGCTGCCACCCCTGTGCTTCACGGTTGGGATGGTGTTCTTCGGCTTGCAAGCCTCCCCCTTTATCCTCCAAACATAATGATGGTCATTATGGTCAAACAGTTCTACTTTTGTTTCATCAGACCCGAGGACATTTCTCCAAAAAGTATGATCTTTGTCCTCATGTGCAGTTGCAAACCGTAGTCCTGCTTTTTAATGGCGGTTTTGGAGCAGCGGCTTCTTCCTTGCTGAGTGGACTTTCAGGTTATGTCGATATAGGACTCGTTTTACTGTGGATATAGATATGCACTTTTCGCACCAAAGTACGTTCATCTCGAGGAGACAGAATGCATCTCCTTCCTGAGCGGTATGACGGCTGCTTGGTCCCATGGTGTTTATACTTGCGTACTATTGTTTGTACAGATGAACGTGGTACCTTCAGGCATTTGGAAATTGCTCCCAAGGATGGACCAGACTTGTGGAGGTCACAATTTTGTTTCTGAGGTCTTGGCTGATTTCTTTTCGATTTTCCCATGTCAAGCAAAGAGGCACTGAGTTTGAAGGTATGCCTTGAAATACATCCACAGGTACACCTCCTATTGACTCAAATTATGTCAATTAGCCTATCAGAAGCTTCTAAAGCCGTGACATAATTTTCTGGAATTTTCCACGCTGTTTAAAGGCACAGTCAACTTAGTGTATGTACACTTCTGACCCACTGGAATTGTGATACAGTGAATTATAAGGGAAAACTATAGTTTGTTAACAGGAAATTTGTGGAGTGGTTGAAAAATGAGTTTTAATGATTCCAACCTAAGTGTATGTAAACTTCAGACTTCCAGGGTAGTAACAAAAAAATGTGTTAAACAACTCATTGTTTCATATTTGAGATTCTTCAAAGTAGCCACCCTTTGCAATTGTTGACAGCTTTGCACACTCTTAGCATTCTTGGCATGCAAATAGTCTGGGTAGCCATTTGAATAATTGTTCTGACTTGGGGGTGGAAGCTGTTAAGGAGCCTTTTGGACCTAGACTTGGTGCTCCGGTACCGCTTGCTGCGTGGTAGCAAAGAGAACAGTCTATGACTTGGGTAGCTGGAGTCTTTGACCATTTCTTGGGCCTTCCTCTGACACCGCCTAGTTTAGAGGTCATGGATGGTACGCACTACCCTCTGTAGCGCCTGACGGTCAGATGCTGAGGAGTTGCCATGCCAGGCAGTGATGCAACTAGTCAGGATGCTCTTGATGGTGCAGCTGTAGAACCTTTTGAGGATCTGAGGACCCATGCCAAATCTTTTCAGTCTCCTGATGGGGAATTCATTGCTGTGCCTTCTTCATGGCTGTCTTGGTGTGTTTGGATCATAATTGTTTGTTGGTGACGTGGTCACCAAGGAACTTGAAGCTCTCAGCCCGCTCCACTACAACCCCTTCAATTTGAATGGTAGCGTGTTCAGCTTTCCTTTTCCTGTAGTCCACGATCAGCTCCTTTGTCTTGATCACGTTGAGGGAGAGGATGTTGTTCTGGCACCACACTGCTAGGTCTCTGATCGCCTCCCTATAGGCTGTCTCATCATTGTCAGTGATCAGGCCTACCACTGTTGTGTTGTCAGCAAACTTAATGATGGTGTTGGAGTCGTGCTTGGCCACACAGTTGTGGGTGAACAAGGAGTACAGGAGGGGACTAAACACGCACCCCTGAAGGGCCCCTGTGTTGAGGATCAGTGTGTTAGATGTGTTGTTGCCTGCCCTTACCACCTGGGGTAAGGGTACGGCACTATTGTGTTGTACTCAATGAATAGCATTCTTACAATGGTGTTCCTTTTGTCCAGGTGGGAAAGGGCAGTGTGGAGTGCAATAGAGAATGCATCATCTGTGGATCTGTTAGGGCGGTACTCAAATTGGAGTGGGTCTAGGGTTTCTGGGATAATGGTTCTGATGTGAACCATGACCAACATTTCAAAGCACTTCATGGCTACAGATGTGAGTGCTACGGGTCGGTAGTCATTTAGTCATTTTACCTTAGTGTTCTTGGGCACAAGAACTATGGTGGTCTGCTTAAAACATGTTGTTATTACAGACTCGGACAATGAGAGGTTGAAAATGTCAGTGAAGACACTTGCCAGTTGGTCAGCGCATGCTCTTAGAACACGCCCTGGTAATCCGTCTGGCCCTGCGGCTTTGTGAATGTTGACCTGTTTAAAAGTCTTACTCACGTCGGCTGCGGAGAGCGTGATCACAAAGTTGTCCGGAACAACTGGTGCTCTCATGCATGTTTCAGTGTTACTTGCCTCGAAGCGAGCATAGAAGTATTTTAGCTCAGAATCTAGGATGGGGAAAAAAACTTTTTACAAGAAAAAAACAGATGAATACACAGACGTTGTCGATTTCCATTGTTACTTGTAATGTTAAAAAGGGGAGAGAAAGACAATCTAATTTTCTCAGAATTAGCTAGCTATCTTGGCTACACACATACTGTATAGGGTATCCACCCACTCTGCCCAGAGTGGCTGAAAACGTGCTTTGGTGAGGAAATATCACTCCCTTATGTTATTAAATACATTTTACCAAGACAATTATGATTATTAATGTTCTGAATCGTTCAGTGGGGTCTTTCTCTAACATTTCATTGACAGTATATCCACAAAGTCGGATTTCGTAACCTAATACAATCGATAATAAGCACCGAGCTCTGTTGACGTAGCGGTACAGGTTTTTCGTTACAACTTTTGAGGATTTAATATTTTGTGGATGTCGTCTTCAAAGTTGTTTCCGCAGGTCACAAAAAGCAAAGGTTGTCAAAAATATAAATAGTAAAGTACAAATACTCACAACAAATGACTAAAGTAGTACCTCAAAGTACGTGTTATTAGTTATTTTACACCACTGCTTGGATGGCAAGGAGTTTCAGGTTGTCATAATGAACACCATGCATTATAAAGTGGGATGACTCCCGTATGGTAGACCCCAGTCAGTGAGGTTGACCTATATCTGGTCTGTTATTGTAAATTCAACCAAGTTAACCCAGATGATACAGTTTTGGGGGGCAACTACTGGCAACAACATTGAGTGGGGATTTTGTCGAGTGCACATTCACGGGTAGGCAATTAGATTTTATTGAGCCTCCAACCTTTCTAATCTTAGACACCAAGCTCATCTGCCCACAAGAGATTACAACCATGTGACAGTTTAGTTATTACAATTAACTGCAGTACTTGTAAGTGTAATTACACATGTAATTACAATAATAAGGACTCCTAAATCACTGCCTATGTACGCTCTTTGACTCGCACACACACACAAACACACACACACACACACACACACACACACACACACACACACACACACACACACACACACACACACACACACACACACACACACACACACACACACACACACACACACACACACACACACACACACACACACTGGCCAGCTGGGCCCTTAGTAGCCCTTAGTTGTTTAGGAAAACAAAAAAGGGACTTAGTGTGTACTTTACATTTAAAATCAAATCAGGATTCAAATTAACCTCAGTCACATGGGCTCTGAGGTTGTCTGTAACAAATGTGCATCCTCCTTTCTCACCTGTTGGCTATGTAGACTGACCACACCCGGGAAATCTACGGTGGACATTTGCATGGACAAACAGGACACAGACCATAGACTTCCATCCTTCTGTCTATGTGAAATAATTGGCAACATTTGACTACTGACGATAAGTGTAACACATTATTGTGGGTTAATAATTTGTGAGACTTGTCATGAACATGTTCATCCCTCTTATAATGTCTTATCGTGATCTAATAATGATCCTGACTAAATAACATCAATTTTGATCAATGATGAAGTTATAACGCATTATACCTGTCGGCTTTAAGTGTTCCCAAACAACCCTACCAAACAGACATCTATTTTTGCACCAGTTATAAGGAGAGAGAGAGAGAGAGGGAGACATACATTTACATTTTAGTAGACACTCTTATCCAGAACAACTTACAGTAGTGAATGAATACATTTAATATCATGCATTTTATTATTTTTTGTACTGGCCCACCGTGGGAATCAAACCCACAACCCTGGCGTTGCACACACCATGCTGGCGTTGCAAACACCATGCTCTACCAACTGAGCCACAGGGAAGCCACATACAGAGTGAGAGACCGAGAAAGAAAGAGAAACTGAGAGATAGAGAGACAGGATATACAGTAGCCTACAGAATGTGTGTGTCTGTGAGTGTACGGTGTATTGATATAGAACACATATATACAGTACGTGTGGACAGGAAGGACAGTGTAGCTAGCGTGACTGCTGGTATATGAACCAGTCACTTTAGGCTATTGCTGCCGCTCTATTGTGGCTAGAAGCTAGAGATCTAGCTGGTGATAGCATCTGAGAGCAGGACAGACAGGGCAGTTTACTATGTCCCAAACACCACCTCACTGACCCACAGGTCAGTATGACAACACACACAAATCACTCTTTTCCATCAACACCTAAGGTATCATAAAAACACTGTTCAGGTGAGTAATCAGGCAGTATCACAGCGGTCATAATAACATGGTTGTTACCATTGGCAGTTACTGCACGTCCTCTAGCAGTTTATGCAGGTTTTCACACCTACTACTATCTCCTTCATACAATTCATACATGCCCTAGAGCTGTTCAAAGACAATGAGTGTTATTTAGCCATGCAAATGTGCACATGGTTTATCCATATCAAGTCATTTGACTGACTGTTTCACATTAGGATTCCTCACCTTATATCTTCTGTGGAACATGAATTTCCATTTTCAAGTATTAGATTCATTTCACTGCAAACCTGAACTATCAGATATGATTAATGTAACAATAGTGAGTCTGAGAAGACAGCTTGTTTGAATGAAAAGGGTTATCATCACAGCAATTAAATAGATAGGATTGGCTTCCACTGTAGCAGTGTGACAAAGACTGGTGTCAGGTTCACATTAGATAGCTAAACCACACTGTTTATTTGCTTATCAGACAACTGACTGTCTGAGGTCACTTCTAGCTAACCCAAACCAGCACTTATCAGATTAAGGAAGCAACTCTGTCTATGGATTGTTATCCCTCAACAGTACAATAATACTGTAGTATTTCACTTAAGGTTCATTTGAGAAAACAATGTCCCAGTCCCCTGCCAGCTGGTCTACTCTACTGCCTTATCGGTACAAAAAAAAATTGTAAAATGGTTTCAAGTTTATTTGCTGTAAATACATTGAAAGTCCCAGACAAGGTAAACACCAACTTGGCCCACTTTGAGAAAAAAAACACTGAGCCGCCAATGTGGGCGCCCGCCACTCACGAGAACTGTGTGCTCCCGATCTCCTTGGTTGACGTGAGTTAGAGATTCAAGCGTGATAACCCTTGCAAAGCTGCCGGCCAAGATGGCATCCCAAACCAAGCCTCAGAGCATGTACAGACCAGCTGGTTGGAGTGTTTATTCAATCTATCCCCGTCTGTTGTCCCCACTTGCTTCAAGATGTCCACCATTGTTCCTGTACCCAAGAAAGCAAAGGTAACTGAGATAAATTACTATCGCCCTGTAGCACTCACTTCCGTCATCATTAAGTGCTTTGAGAGGCTAGTTAAGGATCATTCATATCACCTTACCTGATACCTTAAACCAGGGTTCCCTGACTGGTTTTATTTGGCCTCCCAAGTTCTCTGAGCAAATAGTTTTTATTTATAGAATTATTTGGTTCGTTTTTTTGGACAAGAAAATAAGTTATTGAAATTTTGGAAATCTGTTCCCAAGTATTTCCACGCATAATAGAGAGACATGTAATCGTATACAAATGCATTTCTCTAGTCTGAGAAACAGATGCCTCACAAGTCCTCAACTGGTAACTTCATTAAATAGTACCCACAAAACACCAGTCTCAACGTCAACAGTGAAGAGGCAACTCCGGAATGCTGGCCTTCTAGGCAGAGTTGCAAAGAAAAGCCATATCTCAGACTGGCCAATAAAAAGAAAAGATTAAGATGGGCAAAAGAACACAGATATTGGACAGAAGAACTCTGCCTAGAACGCCAGCATCCCAGAGTTGCCTCTTCACTGTTGAAGTTGAGACTGGTGTTTTGCGGGTACTATTTAATGAAGCTGCCAGTTGAGGACTTGTGAGGCGTCTGTTTCTCAAACACTCTAATGTACTTGTCCTCTTGCTCAGTTGTGCACCGGGGCCTCCCACTCCTCTTTCTATTCTGGTTAGAGCCAGTTTGCGCTGTTCTGTGAAGGGAGTAGTACACAGTGTTGTACGAGCTCTTCAGTTTCTTGGCAATTTCTCGCATGGAATAGCCTTAATTTCTCAGAACAAGAATAGGCTGATGAGTTTCAGAAGAAAGTTATTTGTTTCTGGCCATTTTGAGCCTGTAATCGAACCCACAAATGCTGATGCTCCAGATACTCAACTAGTCAAAAGAAGGCCAGTTTTATTGCTTCTTTAATCAGAACAACAGTTTTCAGCTGTGCTAACATAATTGCAAAAGGGTTTTCTAATGATCAAGTAGCCTTTGAAAATGATAAACTTGGATTAGCTAACACAACGTGCCATTGGAACACAGGAGTGATGGTTGCTGATAACGGGCCTCTGTACACCTATGTAGATATTCCACAAAAATCAGCCGTTTTTATTTATTTTACTAGGCAAGTCAGTTAAGACCAAATTCTTAATTTCAATGACGGCCTAGGAACAGCATTTTACAAACTGCCTTGTTCAGGGGCAGAACGACAGATTTTGACCTTGTCAGCTCGGGTATTCAATCTTGCAACCTTCCGGTTACTAGTCCAATGCTCTAACCACTAGGCTATCTGCCGCCCCGTTTCCAGCTATAATAGTCATTTACAACATTAACAATGTCTACACTGTATTTCTGATCAATTTGATGTTATTTTAATGGACAAAAAATGTGGTTTTCTTTAAAAAACAAGGACATTTCTAAGTGACCCCAAAATGTTGAATGGTAGTGTACATTGTCATTGAACACTGGTTACTTTAATAATGTTTACATACTGTTTAACCCACTTTATATGTATATACTCTATTCTAGTCATGGCTCATGCTATATAACTCCTGCTGTACACACCTTTTATATTCATATACTGTCCATACTGTCTATCAGTGGAGGCTGCTGAGGGGAGGACAGCTCATAATAATGGCTGGAACAGAGTTAATGGTATGGCATCAAACACATGGAAACCATGTGTTTGATGTATTTGATACCATTATTCCGCTCCAGTCATTACCATGAGCCTGTCCTCCCCAATTAAGGTGCAACCAACCTCCTGTGCTGTGTATACATGTAGTATACAGAAGGGATTTATATCCCTTCACTTTTTCCACATTTAGGTTGTTACAGCCTGAAGGTTAAATTGAACAAATAGATGTTTTTTCTCACCCATCTACACACAATACCCCACAATGACATTAGGTGTGTGTTGTTAATGTATTGCTGCATTGTTGGAGCTAGAAACATAAGCATTTCGCTGCACCAGTGATAACATCTGAAAAACGGTGTATCCAACTAAACTCAGCATGAAAAGAAACATCCTCTCACTGTCAACTGTGTTTATTTTCAGCAAACTTATCATGTGTAAATATTTGTATGAACATAACAAGATTCAACAACTGAGACATAAACTGAACAAGTTCCACAGATATGTGACTAACAGAAATTGAAGAATGTGTCCCTGAACAAAGGGCGGTCAAAATCAAAAGTAACAGTCAGTATCTGGTGTGGCCACCAGCTGCATTAACTACTGCAGTGCATCTCCTCTTCATGGACTGCACCAGATTTGCCAGTTCTTGCTGTGAGATGTTACACCCCCGGTGAGACAAAACCATGACTCGTTAGTGAAGAGCACTTTTTGACAGTCCTGTCTGGTCCAGCGACGGTGGGTTTGTGCCCATTGGCAACATTGTTGCCGGTGATGTCTGGTGAGGACCTGCCTTACAACAGGCCTACAAGCCCAAAGTCCAGCCTCTCTCAGCCTATTGCGGACAGTCTGAGCACTGATGGAGGGATTGTGCATTCCTGGTGTAACTCGGGCAGTTGTTGTTGCCGTCCTGTACCTGTCCCGCAGGTGTGATGTTCGGATGTACCGATCCTGTGCAGGTGTTGTTACACGTGGTCTGCCACTGTGAGGATGATCAGCTGTCCGACCTGTCTCCCTGTAGCGCTGTCTTAGGCGTTTCACAGTACGGACATTGCAGTTTATTGCCCTGGCCACATCTGCAGTCCTCATGCCTCCTTGCAGCATGCCTAAGGCACGTTCACGCAGATGAGCAGGAACCCGGGGCATCTTTAATTTTGGTGTTTTTCAGAGTCAGTAGAAAGGCCTCTTTAGTGTCCTAAGTTTTCATAACTGTGACCTTAATTGCCTAACGTCTATAAGCTGTTAGTGTCTTAACGATCGTTCCACAGGTACATGTTCATTAATTGTTTATGGTTCATTGAACAAGCATGGGAAACAGTGTTCAAAGACTTTACAATGAAGATCTGTGAAGTTATTTGGATTTTTATGAATTATCTTTGAAAGACAGGGTCCTGAAAAAGGGACATTTATTTTTTTGCTGAGTTTAGATACCAGAGGTCTCTTGGAATAATCTATACTTGTCCCCTAAATCAGCTGATCTCAATCTTGGTCCTGGGGCCCAAAGGGGTGCACATTTTAGTTTTTGCCCTAGCACTACACACCTGATTCAAATCACCAAAGCCTTTTGATGAGTTGATCATTTGAATCAGCTGTGTAGTGCAAGGGCAAAAACAAAAATGTCCCCAGGACCAGGAGTAAGATCCGGTGCCCTAAATTCAAGTGGGTAGGGACCATGTTAACTGTTGTACTTATGCCTGAAGTTTTAGACCTGTTGTACCTGTTTTGGTTTGTTTGAGGCAGTTAGTCCCCTTAAACCAATATTTTAAAGTGGAAGGGAAGGCCATTGATTTGCCTGCGCTGTGTTAAGCTACAGAGAAACCAGTGCCGACCTGGGTTCAAATACTATATGAAATCTTCCAAAAACTTTGAGTGTTTGTTTTGGAATGCCAGGTGTTTGGGGGTTGCACTTTTGGGACTTTTTTCTTTGTTCTATTGCAACAGGCAAGCTGGAAAACAGCACAACGTTTTTGAAATTATTTCGAATGGTATTTGAACCCAGGTCTGAACCACAGGCCACGTCCTGAGGCCAGACATAAGAGATGGTGATATACATTGTGTGTATGTTGTCACATAAGGACAGGTAATGGAGGAACTGCAAATGCATGCACTCCTGAAATGTGTATAAAACACCTTTTGTGCCCTCCCTGTATAAATAGAGGATAGTGTTTCCAATATACAGTGCAAAGGCATGATTGACAGCAGGGTATCATAAGTATAGTTTTAACCTCTATATAGCCACGTAACTACTAATAATAGCCATAGGGCAAGGTAAGGGTAGAGGGGGTAGGTAAGGGTAGAGGGGGTAGGTAAGGGTAGAGGGGGTAGGTAAGGGTAGAGGGGGTAGGTAAGGGTAGAGGCTAGTTGTGTTGTGTCATAACATGTGTTGTATCTAATTCAGAGTATTTTTTCTCTCTGCGGTATTTATTTTTTATTTTTTATTTAACTAGACAAGTCAGTTAAGAACAAATTCTTACTTACATTGACGGCCTGTCCCAGCCAAACCCGGACAACGCAGGGCCAATTGTGCACCGCCCTATGGGACTCCCAATCACGGCCAGATGTGATACAGCCTGGATTCAAACCAGGTACTGCAGTGACGCCTCTTGCACTGAGAAGCAGTGTTTTAGACCACTGCTCAACTCAGGAGCCCAGTGGCGTAATGATTTCTATAACGGGATCCTCCCTCCAATCCTGTCCGAGACCCCAAAGAGAGAGGTTAAGGCACAGGAAGCTGGCTACGCTACCCCACAGGAAGTGATACACTATTGGCCACACCTGCCATTAGAGTTGTGAGTGAGTTGTCTGTGTGACGGAACAACCCTGCAGACTCTGGTTCGTGTTCATTAGGGCCCTCAGTAGCATAAGGTTTTGCAACAGACAACCAAAATTAGTATTTCTTATTGGACAAGTTCAAATAGTACATCAAATAGTACATTCCTGTTTCGGGGCGTTTCCTTCCGTTTCCTGCTGAACATGCCCCTGCTGGAGTTCTCCACCACTACTGTGTGAAAAACATCCCCAGCCAGACTCACTATTGCTGACCTCCAGGGAACACACCACACGGGGTGATCCTGGGTGAAGTTTCGGCTACAGATCAGATATAGGATCAGCTTCTCCATTGCCCAATCCCAACCTGACCCAAGATCAGCGTCTAGGGGCAACTTCACCCTATTACTACTACTACGTGATCAAACATGTGACGTCGCCCACCGTGTTTGTCTTCCTGGATGGTGATGTTGATTCTGGAGCGCTACCAGTATTGACCAAGTAGAATTTACATTACCTCCTCCGAGTCACTACCTCTGATATCTGCGGCTGCATCCACCTCTGGGACTAGTTTAGTGTGGTGGTGGTGGTGGAACATACACAAACACACACAGCAGCGCCTCTCTCTTGGTCCGTGCCAGGGTACAAAACCGGGTTGTATTCATTAGTCGCCAAACGGAAGAAAACAGACTGAAATAGGCAGGGACTACCTGGGCCTGCCTTGTAAGAAGAGCAAATTTTTGTTTTCTGTTGCAAACTGTTTTTAAAAACTGTAGTGGATCCTAATGAACATGACCCAGCTAGGCCGTTCTATGGCTGGCATCAGCGGTGCTCTGTAATGAGACGCTGGAGGCGGTGAGTGCATGTGTGTGTCTGTGTGTGAACGTAAACACTCTGACCGAGGAGATGTAGTAATCGCTCACTGTGCTGGAGCTGGCAGGCCAATGGTAGACATGTCTGAAGGGGGAAATTAGGGTGAATTAAACAGCACATTAAATGGCCTCCGCAGGGCTTTTTTAACTGAGCTAAAGATAGTCTTGCGAGAGAGAGAACTTGGTGACAACTTGGTAAGTAAGTTCTGTCTCGTATAACTGCTGGGTGTATCACTAACCATGGTCAAAAAAGGCAACAGTAAACATATAGTCCCACACGAATGATGCCAATAACTGTAATTTTGTAAATGACAGATCTCTATGGCAATGCGCATCATTCACCTAAGTTTCGTCAAAATCGGGCCAGTAGTGTCTGACATATCACGTGTGACTAAGGTACGTACAGTTGATTACTATAGTGACCCCCATGGGCCAATCAGTGCAATTTTGTAAAGGTCGGATCTCTGTGGCAAGACGCATCATTCAGCCAAGTTTCTTCAAATTCGTGCCAGTGGTGTCTGAGATATAGTGTGGGTTAGCTAGACTAAAATCTCTGAGCATGTGTGCCAAATTTCAGCACTCTGAGCCAACTGATCAAGAGATATAAACATGTGCCCGTTATAGTGCCACCGTGTGGTCGATATGATTGTTCTTGCATATGTTGTGTCTTGTTAGTGTTTGCAACGTGTGTACCAAGTTGTGTTACAATACAAATATCCTTGACTGATTTATATGCATTTATGTACCAGACCACGCCCACGTGAATGTTTATTGGTCAATAGCAGCCATGTTGTTTTAGGTAGTACTCTGGAAAATATTGCATAGATGCCACGTATCTAGTTGTGTGGATTTCGGTCATTCAATTCCAGAAGTGTAGCGTTTTAAGTGTTTTTCACAAAATTCAAAACTGTCAGAAATCCATCACGGCAGACCTTATGGATCCTTGAGACAAATGTGTTCCTTGTGAGGAGAGGGACCTAATATGTACCGAATTTCAGGACTTTAGGTCAAACAGGGTGAGGCTTGACCTGTCAACGTTTGTATTTTCAATCTCTTGTAATAGCACCACCATCTGGCCAATCAGCGTAATTAACGTATGAACGAACGAACGGACGGAGACAGATCAACAGTCCCCTCCCTGATTTCATCATGGGGGACAACAACACCATGGATATGTCTCCACTCGGATGCTGTTTCATTGAACATGAAACTGAGATAGACAAGTGAGATACACAAAATCAAATGACATTTTATTTCTCAAATGCAACTGGTGTAGACTTTACCGTGAAATGCCTACTTACGAGCCCTTTCCCAACAATGCAGAAATGTCTGCCTTTTGTGGGTGTAATAGAGAATAGACCTAAGTCTTTGAGCCTAAGTCCTTGAGCATTGTAACCCACAAATCCCTGTCCTTTGGAGTGGTCCAAATATAGAGCAACCACATGGACTGTCTTATGTGTTATATTGGTTAAAATCTTGTTCAAAAGTATATGTGTGGAGTTTGTGTGCAGCAAACATGTAATTGCATGTTTTCCCACCATTGTGTTTGTGTGATGTCTGTCTGGGCATCTCTCTTCCTGGCAGTGATGTCTCATTTCTCTTCATCTCTACTCTCCGTAAGTATTCACCATTGAACAGTACATGAAGCTGCTGAGTTTCATCGGTTTGTCTGCTGGCTTGGTGAGTAAAGGTGCCCGCATACTACGTTCGGTTTGCTCATTGCAGAACTCGGCTAGACGAAGTGAACGTCGCATACTCCCTTAAAAGACCTTAGCTTGAAAAACTAGAACAAATATTACTGTTTGTCCCTCTTGAGACGCTGTAGCAACAACATAGCTCAAAATAGTCCAATTTGATCTAAACTAAGTCAAGAAATCTGTAATTGATTTTGACGTTTTTGCTGAGGAGGTCTTAGTCGCGCAATTTTACATCTAACTAAGATGTTTGGTGCATGATAACTATTAGTCTCTCAATGAATGACAACAAACACTTCATTGAAGAATCCCATCCATAGTTCCCCCTCCTACTAGGAGTAATAATGTTGACCAATCACCGACAAATGGGCGTAGACTGCCAAACTTCGACTTGCAATGAGAATTTTTTTTTTATCATAATATATGCTCAACTGTTTCAACTGGGAAGCATGCGACAGACTTCAAACACACACACACACAAAACACCTGAACACACGCACATCTGATACGTGTACACAATACGCCCATATACACTCAGACAACTATGTGCTGTGCTTGTCCACCTGAGATTTTCCAAATCCTAAACAAAAACACACGTCTATAGCCCCATCACTCAGGCACAGATAGATGGTGAGATGGATACACACTGACTGACTGACTGACTTTCAACATTCTTACCTTGACTAAGCATCTTCTCCTGGCTGACTGTGTGTGTCAGCGGTGTAACTGACAGATTCACCTTTAACCCTATCAGTCACGAGGCCCCAGCAAAACTCTGCTTTTCATTTCTCTGATGTTCATTTCTCTGTCTGACCAGCCCTTATATTTAGCCTCACAATTAAGTGTTTGATCATGGACTGCAGGAAAATGAGGGCCGAGCATGCCCCCATTCTCATCAACGAGGCTGTAGTGGAGCAAGTTGAGAGCTTCAAGTTCCTTGGTGTCCACATCACCAACAAACTATCATAGTCCAAAAACACCAAGACAGTCGTAAAGAGGGCACGACAACGCCAATTCCATCCTCAGATCCTCAAAAAGATCTACAGCTGCACCATCGAGAGCATCCTGACTGGTCGCATCACCGCCTGATATGGCAACTGCTCGGCCTCCGACCGCAAGGCGCTACAGAGGGTAGTGCATATGGTCCAGTACATCACTGGGGCCAAGCTTCCTGCAATCCAGGACCTCTATACCATGCGGTGTCCGAGGAAGGCCCTACAAATTGCCAAAGACTCCAGCCACCCTAGTCATAGACTCTTTTCTCTGCTACCGCACGGCAAGCAGTACCGGAGCGCCAAGTCTAGGTCCAAAAGGATTCTTAACAGCTTCTACCCCTAAGCCATAAGATTGCTGAACAGCTAATCAAAAGGCTACCTGGACTATTTGCATTGTTCCCACATTTCACGGTTGTATTTGGCGTAGAAAATACAATACATGCGACGGTGGGACTCAAATGCACGCAACGGTGGGACTCATTGGGTTAAGAAGGCATGTCATCTCCCTACCCTCCCCACCAAGCATCAATGCAGGTGTGAGTTAGAAGTGATGTCTGCATGATTGATGGCTTACGTGTGTGTGTGTGTGTGTGTGTATGTGTGTGTGTGTGTGTGTGTGTGTGTGTGTGTGTGTGTGTGTGTGTGTGTGTGTGTGTGGGGGTGGGTGGGTGGGTGTGTGTGTGTGTGTGTCAGGTGTCATGTCTGTGTAGCATTGTGCACAGCCATCCAAGGAGAAAGGTTTACCTGGCCCATCAATCACGCCCCTCTCTCTCCCTCCCTCCTCTTCTTCCTACTCCCCACCGCCTCCTTCACTCACCAAGCGTCCCCCATCCTCGCCCTTTACCCTCCCCCCTCCTCTCTAATCCTCCCCCAGCCCCTCCCTCCCCCTCCTCCCTCCTCTCTAATTCTCCCCCAGCCCCTCCCTCTCCCTCCTGCCTCCCCCAGCCAGCCAGCCAGCCAGCCAGCCAGCCAGCCCCTTCCTTCCCAGCCAGCCAGCCCCTCTATCTCCTCCCTCCCCCAGCCAGCCAGCCAGCCCCTTCCTTCCCAGCCAGCCAGCCCCTCTCCCTCCTCCCTCCCTCCCCCAGCCAGCCAGCCAGCCCCTTCCTTCCCAGCCAGCCAGCCCCTCTATCTCCTCCCTCTCTCCCCAGCCAGCCAGCCAGCCCGCCCCCGTCCCCCTCTTCCTTCCCTCCCCTCCTCCAGCCAGCCAGCCCCCCACCCCCCCCCTTCAGCTGCATGTGCTGTGCTGAATGGAGAGAGGAGAGCCCTGAACAGGATAAAACACACTTGTATGCATGTAGGTACACACACACACACACACATATACCGACACTGACACACACACAACACTCTCTCTCACACATACACACATACCGACACTGAGACACATACACACACACACACACTAACACACACACACAGCGACACTGACACACACAACACTCTCACTCTCTCTCACACACACACACAGGTCCTGGGGCTCTTGACAGACAGAGAGGCAGATGGACAAAAGGACAAAGAGAGATGGAGAGTAATGACCTGCAGACATGTTCCTGACATTTTCCCATTACGACTCTTCCTGAGCATACACGCACATAGTACAAACCACACACTTATACACACACATCATGCACTGGTCTCTCCCTCTCACACAGCCACACTGACCACCCTCAACTATACCTCAAACACACACTCAATTACTTGAAGCTGATTGTATTGTTTAACGTTTCTGGAAATTGTCGCCCCTAAACTATCCCACCAGCCTTCTTGGGTGTTCTCACCTTGTCATTTAAAGTGACAACCTCCTCCACCTGTTCATCAGTTCTCATACAACAGATCCAACCTCCTCCACCTGTTCATCAGTTCTCATACAACAGATCCAACCTCCTCAACTGTTCATCAGTTCTCATACAACAGATCCAACCTCCTCCACCTGTTCATCAGTTCTCATACAACAGATCCAACCTCCTCCACCTGTTCATCAGTTCTCATACAACAGATCCAACCTCCTCCACCTGTTCATCAGTTCTCATACAACAGATCCAACCTCCTCCACCTGTTCATCAGTTCTCATACAACAGATCCAACCTCCTCCACCTGTTCATCAGTTCTCATACAACAGATCCAACCTCCTCCACCTGTTCATCAGTTCTCATACAACAGATCCAACCTCCTCCACCTGTTCATCAGTTCTCATACAACAGATCCAACCTCCTCCACCTGTTCATCAGTTCTCATACAACAGATCTAACCTCCTCCACCTGTTCATCAGTTCTCATACAACAGATCCAACTTTGCCTCATCTTCATCCGTCTTCAACCGTCCTCATCCGCCTCTCATTCTCTCATTTTCTCTCCATTCATTCACCACCTCCTCCTGTCTATCCACTGCTTTGTTTAGCTCTTTACATTTGTAAACATGTAACAATGGCTGTCACAGCATGACAGAAGCTGACATCCTGTGTCCGTGTGGGAGAGAGAGAGACTGGGGAAACAAGTTTGTGTAAACCTGTATGCCAAGAAGTTCTGTCAGTAGTAATATTGTTGTCTTCAACAAACTGTTAAACCATATAACCCACTTTATCCTACACTATTAAACCATATAATACACTTTATCCTACACTATTAAACCATTTAATACACTTTATCCTACACTGATAAACCATATAATCCACTTTATCCTACACTGTTAAACCATATAATCCATTGTATCCTACACTATTAAACCATATAATACACTTTATCCTACATTATTAAACCATATAATCCACTTTATCCTACACTGATAAACCATATAATCCATTGTATCCTACACTGTTAAACCATATAATCCATTGTATCCTACACTGTTAAACCATATAATCCATTGTATCCTACACTGTTAAACCATATAACTCACTTTATCCTACACAACAGGAAGCACCAGTGACTCGGTCAATAAAAAAGTGGTCAGATGAAGCAGATGCTAAGCTACAGGACTGTTTTGTTAGCACAGACTGGAATGTGATTCTTCCTATGGCATTGAGGAGTACACCACATCAGTTATTGGCTTCATCAATAAGTGCATCGATGACATCATCCCCACAGTGACCGTACGTACATACCCTTCCAGAAGCCATGGATTACAGGCAACATCCGCAATGAGCTAAACGCTAGAGTTGCCGCTTTCAAGGAGCGGGACCCTAACCCGGAAGCTTATAAGAAATCCCGCTATGCCCTCTGACGAATCATCAAACAAGCAAAGTGTCAATACAGGACTTAGATCGAATCGTACTACACTGGCTCCGACGCTCGTCGGATGTGGCAGGGCTTGCAAACCATTACAGACTACAAAGGGAAGCACAGCCGAGAGCTGCCCAGTGACACGAGCCTACCAGAAGAGCTACACTACTTCTATGCTCACTTCGACGCAAATAACACTGAAACATGCATGAGAGCACCAGCTGACGACCTTTAAACAGGTCAACATTCACAAGGCCGCAGGGCCAGGCGGATTACCAGAACGTGTACTGCGAGCATGCGCTGACCAACTGGCAACTGTCTTCACTGACATTTTCAACCTCTCCCTGTCCGAGTCTGTAATACCAGCATGTTTCAAGCAGACCACCATAGTCCCTGTGCCCAAGAACACTAAGGCAACCTGCCTAAATGACTACTGACCCGTAGCACTCAGGTCTGTAGCCATGAAGTGCTTTGAAAGGCTGGTCATGGCTCACATCAACACCAGTATCCCAGAAACCCTAGACCCACTCCAATTTGCATACCGCCCTAACAGATCCACAGATGATGCAATCTCTATTGCACTCCACACTACCCTTTCCCACCTGGACAAAAGGAACACCTATGTGAGAATGCTATTCATTGAGTACAGCTCAGCATTCAACACCATAGTGCCCTCAAAGGTCATCAATAAGCTAAGGATCCCGGGACTAAACACCTCCCTCTGTAACTAGATCCTGGACTTCCTGACAGGCCACCCCCATTTGGTAAGGGTAGGTAACAACACATCCGCCACACTGATCCTCAACACAGGGGCCCCTCAGGGGAGCGTGCTCAGTCCCCTCCTGTATTCCCTGTTCACTGATGACTGCACGGCCAGGCACGACTCCAACACCATCATTAAGTTTGCCGATGACACAACAGCCTGATCGCCGACAACGACGAGACAGCCTATAGGGAGGAGGTCAGAGACCTGGTCGTGTGGTGCCAGGATAACAACCTCTCCCTCAACGTGATTAAGACTAAGGAGATGATTGTGGACTACAGAAAAAAGAGGACCCAGCACGGCCCCATTCTCATCGATGTGGTTGTAGTGGAGCAGGTTGAGAGCTTCAAGTTCCTTGGTGTCCACATCACCAACAAACTAACATGGTCCAAGCACACCAAGACAGTCGTGAAGAGGGCACGACAAAACCTATTCCCCCTCAGGAGACTGAAAAGGTTCTACAGCTGCACCATCGAGAGCATCCTGACTGGTTGCATTACTGCCTGGTATGGCAACAGCTCGACCTCCGACCACAAGGCACTACAGAGGGACCAGTATATCACTGGGGCCAAGCTTCCTGCCATCCAGGACCACTATACCAGGCGGTGTCAGAGGAAGGCTCTAAAAATTGTCAAAGACTCCAGCCACCCTAGTCATAGACTGTTCGCTCTGCTATCGCACGGCAAGCGGTACCGGAGCGCCAAGTCTAGGTCCAAGAGGCTTCTAAACAGATTCTACACCCAACTTATAAGACTCCTGAACATCTAATCAAATGGCTACCCAGACTATTTGCATTGCCCCCCCCACCACCTGTTTTTCGCCCCTGCTATTCTCTGTTATTATCTATGCATAGTCATTTTAATAACTCTACCTACATGTACATATTACCTCAATTACCTCGACTAACCTGTGCCCTCGCACATTGACTCTGTACCGTTGCCCCCTGTATTTTGTCTCGCTATTGTTATTTTACTGTTGCTCTTTAACTACTTGTTACTTTTATTTCTTATTCTTATTCATATTTTTTAAACTGCATTGTTGGTTAGGGGCTTGTAAGTAAGCATTTCACTGTAAGGTCTACACCTGTTGTATTCGGCACATGTGACTAACACAATGTGATTTGATTTGTTAATAAACCATATAACCCACTTTATCCTACACTGTTAAACCATATAATCCACTTTATCCCACACTGTTAAACCATATAATTCACTTTATCCTACACTGTTAAACCATATAATACACTTTATCCTACACTGTTAACCCAATAATCCACTTGATCCTAAATCCAAATAAAATAAAATAAAATGTATTTATATAGCCCTACTTACATCAGCTGATATCTCAAAGGGCTGTACAGAAACCCAGCCTAAAACCCCAAACAGCAAGCAATGCAGGTGTAGAAGCACGGTGGCTAGGAAAAACTCCCTAGAAAGGCCAAAACCTAGGAAGAAACCTAGAGAGGATCCAGGCTATGAGGGGTGGCCAGTCCTCTTCTGGCTGTGCCGGGTGGAGATTATAACAGAACATGGCCAAGATGTTCAAATGTTCATAAATGACCAGCATGGTCAAATAATAATAATCACAGTAGTTGTCGAGGGTGCAACAGGTCAGCACCTCAGGAGTAAATGTCAGTTGGCTTTTCATAGCCGATCATTCACAGTATCTCTATCGCTCCTGCTGTCTCTAGAGAGTTGAAAACAGCAGGTCTGGGACAGGTAGCACGTCCGGTGAACAGGTCAGGGTTCCATAGCCGCATGCAGAACAGTTGAAACTGGAGCAGCAGCACGGCCAGGTGGACTGGGGACAGCAAGGAGTCATCATGCCAGGTAGTCCTGAGGCATGGTCCTAGGGCTTAGGTCCTCAAAGAGAAAGAGAGAGAGAAGGAGAAAGAGAAAGAGAGGAAAATAGAGAGAAAGAATTAGAGGGAGCATACTTCAATTCACATAGGACAAAGGTTAAGACAGGAGAAATACTCCAGATATAACAGACTGACCCTAGCCCCCCGACACATTGCACGACAATGGGCCTCAGGATCTCTGTGCATTCAAATTGCCACCGATGAAATTCAATTGTGTTCGTCGTCCGTAGCTTATGCCTGCCCATACCATAACCCCACCGCCACCATGGGGCACTCTGTTCACAACGTTAACATCAGCAAATCACTCACCCACACAACACCTTACTGCCCAATACAGTTACATTTATCCATGTAGGGCACACTTCTCCAGCGTGCCAGTGGCCATTGAAGGTGAGTATTTGCTCACTGAAATGGGTTATAACGCTGTACTGCAGTCAGGTCAAGACGCTGGTGAGGACAACGGGCATACAGATGAGCTTCTCTGAGACAGTTTTTCTTACAGTTTGTGAAGAAATTATTTGGTTGTACAAACCCACAGTTTCATCACCTGTCCGGGCGACTGGTCTCAGACGATCCTGCAGGTAAAGAAGACGGCTAAGGAGGTCCTGGGCTGGCGTGGTTACACGTGGTCTGAGGTTGTGAGGCCAGTTGGACGTACTGCCAAATTCTCTAAAATGACTTTGGACGCGGCTTATGGTAGAGAAATTAACTTTAAAATATCTGGCAATAGCTCTATTCCTGCAGTCAGTATGCCAAGTCCATGCTCCCTCAAAACTTGAGACATCTGTGTTATTGTGTTGTGTGCCAAACCTGCACATTTTACAGTGGCCTTTTATTGTCCCCAGCACAAGGTGCACCTGTGTAATGATCATGCTGTTTAATCAGTTTCTTGGCAAAGGAGAAATGCTCACTAACAGAGATGTAAACAAATTTGTGCACAACATTTGAGAGAAATAAGCATTTTGTGTGTTTGGAAGATTTCTGGGATATTTCATTTCATCTTTTGAAACATGGAACCAACACTTTACATGTTGCGTTTATATTTTTGTTCGCTGTATACAGTGGATTCAGAACGTTTTCAGGCCCCTTGACTTTTTCAACAGTTTGTTATGTTACAGCCTTATTCCAAAATTGATTAAATCGTTTTTTTCCACTCATCAATCTACACACAATACCCCATAATGACAAAGTGAAAAACAGGTTTATAGAAATGTTTGCAAATGTATTAAAAATGTAAAACTGAAATATTACATTGACATAAGTATTCAGACCCTTTACTCAGTACTTTGTTGAAGCACCTTTGGCAATTACAGCCTCGAGTCTTCTTGGGTATGACACTACAAGCTTGTCACACCTGTATTTGGGGAGTTTCTCCCATTCTTCTCTGCAGATCTTCTCAAGCTCTGTCAGGTTGAATGGGTCTCTCCAGAGATGTTCAATCAGGTTCAAGTCTGGGCTCTGGTTAGGCCACTCAAGGACATTCAGAGACTTGTCCCGAAGCCACTCCTGCGTTGTCTTGGCTGTGTGCTGAAGGTCGTTGTCCTGTTGGAAGGTGAACCTTCGCCCCGGTCTGAGGTCCTGAGCGCTCTGGAGCAGATTTTCATCAACGATCTCTCTGTACTTTGCTCCGTTCATCTTTCCCTCGATCCTGACTAGTCTCCCAGTACCTGCTGCTGAAAAACATTCCCCACAGCATGATGTTACCACCGAAGGGATGGTGACAGGTTTCCTCCAGACATGATGCTTGGCATTCAGGCCAAAGAGTTCAATCTTGGTTTCATCAGACCAGAGAATCTTGTTTCTCATGGTCTGAGAATCTTTAGGTGCCCTTTGGCAAACTCCAAGAGGGCTGTCGTGTGCCTTTTACTGAGAAGTGGCTTCCGTCTGGCCACTCTACCATAAAGGCCTGATTGGTGGAGTACTGTAGAGAAGATTGTCTTTCTAGAAGGTTCTCTCATCGTCAGAGGAACTCTGGGGCTCTGTCAGAGTGACCATCGGGTTCTTGGTCACCTCCCTGACCAAGGCCCTTCTCCCCTGATTGCTCAGTTTGGGCTTGGTGGTTCCAAACTTCTTCCATTTAAGAATGATGGAGGCCACTGTGTTCTTGGGGACCTTTGATGCTGAATACATGTTTGGTACCCTTCCCCAGATTTGTGCCTTGACACAATCCTGTCTCAGAGCTATACAGGCAATTTCTTCAACCTCATGGCTTGGTTTTTGTTCTGACATGCACTGTCAACTGTGGGACCTTATATAAACAGGTGTGTGCTTTTCCAAATCATACCCAATTGAATTTACCACAGGTGGACTCCAATCAAGTTGTAGAAACATTTCAAGGATGATCAATGGAAACAAGATGCACCTGAGTTCATTTATAATCTTATAGCAAAGGTATTTCTGTTTTTTATTTGTAATAACTTGCGAGAAAAAATCATTTGTTTTCGCTTTATCATTATGGGGTATTGTGTGTAGATTGACGAGGAAAATTAATTCAATCAATTTTAGAATAAGGCTGTAAAGTAACAAAATGTGGAAAAAGTCAAGCGGTCTGAATACTTTCCACATTTATAAACGGATACGTCTTATACATGGACATTTCCCTGTAGCTACCTTCCCTTCTCTGATTTCTCTCTGTGGTCCTGGTCCTCTGTATCTCAGTTGGTAGAGCATGGCTCTTGCAATGCCGGGATAGTTAGTTCAATTCCTGGGACCAGCCGTAGGTAAAAAATGTATTCACACATTACTGTAAGTTGCTTTGAATAAAAGCATCTGCTACATGGTATATATTATGTTTTTTACTGTTCATGCTGTTCTTTTCCTCCTGATGATATGGAACATATCATTCATTCTTTCCATCTCTCTCCCTCTCTCTCCCCCTCTCCCCCTCCCCCTCCCTCTCCCTCTCTCTCTCCCTCTCCCCCTCCCTCTCCCTCTCTCTCTCCCCCTCCCTCTCCTTCTCTCTCTCTCCCTCTCCCCCCTCCCCCTCCCCCTCCCTCTCCCTCTCTCTCTCTCTCTCTCCCTCTCTCCCTCTCCCTCTCCCCTCCCCCTCCCTCTCCCTCTCTCTCTCTCCCTCTCCCCCTCCCCCTCCCCCTCCCTCTCTCTCTCCCTCTCCCCCTCCCTCTCTCCCTCTCTCTCTCTCTCTCTCCCTCTCTCCCTCTCTCCCTCTTTCTCCCTCCCTCTCTCCCCAGGATTTGTCAGGAGCAGATTTAGGGTCAGGTCTGACCGAGGGCATGGGTGGTCAACCCATTTGAAGTGGACGAAGTCAGCCTGCAGGCCAACAGAGATCCTTTCAAAGTGGTGAGATACAAAAAACACTTTAATAAGAACTTGTAATACCTCACTGTTTCCATTCAGGATTCCCCAAATCCTAACTCAAGATGTGCATGGGTAACTTAACCCATTAACATTGTCATTTACCTTGACAATAACCCTTGTCATCGATGCATGATTTATGTGATCAGAGTTACAGATGTAGGATCTTAATTTGAGCCAGTCTCCTACAGAAGGAAAATAATCCTGCAGCAACAGGAAATGTGAATTATTATGTGGATTATAATTAATGGAATTTGTTTGTAGGGGTTGATATATTTATCGTTAGGGCAAATCAAGTCTGACGTTTTAATGTGGAAATTATAAACGTTAGAAGCCTTTTTACCCTAAAATACACTACAAGTTTGCATTTCCTAGTGATCAAATTAAAATCCTTCATCTAAGTGTGCACATTTTAAATTAGGATTCCTTTCTTAGAGTAGCTCTATGCTATTCTCAGTCATTGGCACATGCTCTGTTTTGTTCTGCCCCATACAGCAACCTTTCACGTTTTCTTAAGGATGTTTTCTTAGGAAGTATTTGTTTTACTCACTTAGAGTAGATCTATTCTATTCTCTGTTATTGACACATACTCCTCTTCTCTTTGGCCTTGCGCCTATACAGCAGCCCGCCACGTTTGCCCAAGCACGGAACATCATCAACGCAGACGGCTCCGGCCTCCGAGGCCTGAATAAAGGGTTAAAGTCAACACTGGGGCGCCACGGTGTCTTTAACATGATCTACTTTGAATTCTACTTCAAAGTCAAGGACGCCATTACTGCCAGACAGGTAACAGGAGAATGAACATCCCTATATGTCTATTTTATTTGTTTACTTGTCAGGGACTATGCACAACAGATTTTGCACCAGATTGAACTAATTCAGATTCCAGATTTCCATCTGCAGTCTCTGTCTCCTACATCCCGGTTGGTTTTATTCCGTTTTCACACCAAGCCGACCAGACACGGTATTTTACAGTAGAGCTAACTGTATATGTCCATAGACAAAGTCAGGCCTGTTAATTACCGTGACTATCAAGAGCCTCTCAAACAGCCTCTCAGCCTCATATACAGTTTACATGTGTCTCTCAGCCACTTAGTAACAGGCCTGTGAAAATACCACGGTTAGATTAGGTAGTCAGATTCTAAGTACTACAGTTAGATTGGTTAGCCAGACTCTAAGTACTACAGTTAGATTGGTTAGCTAGACTCTAAGTACTACGGTTAGATTGGTTAGCTAGACTCTAAGTACTACGGTTAGATTGGTTAGCTAGACTCTAAGTACTACAGTTAGATTGGTTAGCCAGACTCTAAGTACTACGGTTAGATTGGTTAGCTAGACTCTAAGTACTACAGTTAGATTGGTTAGCTAGACTCTAAGTACCATAGTTAGATTGGTTAGCTAGACTCTAAGTACCATAGTTAGATTGGTTAGCTAGACTCTAAGTACTACAGTTAGATTGGTTAGCTAGACTCTAAGTACTACAGTTAGATTGGTTAGCTAGACTCTAAGTACCATAGTTAGATTGGTTAGCTAGACTCTAAGTACCATAGTTAGATTGGTTAGCTAGACTCTAAGTACTACAGTTAGATTGGTTAGCTAGACTCTAAGTACTACAGCTAGATTGGTTAGCCAGACTCTAAGTACTACGGTTAGATTGGTTAGCTAGACTCTAAGTACTACAGCTAGATTGGTTAGCCAGACTCTAAGTACTACAGTTAGATTGGTTAGCTAGACTCTAAGTACTACAGCTAGATTGGTTAGCAAGACTCTAAGTACTACGGTTAGATTGGTTAGCTAGACTCTAAGTACCATAGTTAGATTGGTTAGCTAGACTCTAAGTACTACAGCTAGATTGGTTAGCCAGACTCTAAGTACTACAGCTAGATTGGTTAGCTAGACTCTAAGTACTACAGTTAGATTGGTTAGCCAGACTCTAAGTACTACGGTTAGATTGGTTAGCTAGACTCTAAGTACTACAGCTAGATTGGTTAGCTAGACTCTAAGTACTACAGCTAGATTGGTTAGCTAGACTCTAAGTACTACAGCTAGATTGGTTAGCCAGACTCTAAGTACTACTGCTAGATTGGTTAGCTAGACTCTAAGTACTACAGTTAGATTGGTTAGCCAGACTCTAAGTACTACAGTTAGATTGGTTAGCCAGACTCTAAGTACCATAGTTAGATTGGTTAGCCTAAGTACTCTAGTCAGTGAGGCAACTGAGGGGAAGGAAAATCTTTGAGGAATTGGGTATCAGTGGAGGCTGCTGAGGGGAGAACGGCTCATGATAATGGCTGGAAAGAAGCAAATTGAATGGCATGGTGCCATTCCACCCCAGCCATTGCCACGAGCCCGTTCTCCCCAATTAAGGCACCACCAACCTCCTGTGTCGGATAGAGTAGATCAGTGCCTCTAATACCTTGTCTGTTTGCTCTCTATAACATCCTCAAAGGTTCACGTTACACATCCGGCAGAGAGGGTCTGATTCCCAAACAAAAGTTCATTTTGTTGAAAGGAAACGTTACCATACGCCAGCCTGTTTCCCGTGTATAAACTGGAGGACATTTTTTGGACCAGGGCCCATGGGGTTCTGGTCCGAAGTAGTGCACTATATAGGGAATATGGTACCATTTGCGACTCATGCTAGATGAACTCCCATGGACTAATTGAAAGCAGACAGTGTGTATTATTATGATTTCAGGAGGAAGTTAGTTAAACAGTGAAGCAGAAGTGGAAGCTGTATAACTGAAGCTGGGTTCGTTCTGTGAATTCCCCCCGGTCGGTATGAGTCTGGCATTTATGGATGGAACGAATGAATAGTTATTGATAGTTATTATCATACATGAACTGTAATAAAGTGGGCATGGAGGAGAAATTACGAAACAAAACAGTTGTGGTCTTAGATGTGGTTCTCTTTGCCTCTGAGTGTGTTGCTTTGGGGAAAACCAGTCATATCACTCTATGTAGGAAGTTTTCAACTAAATACTATTTAGTCTGAATCATTCTGAGATCATAGAAACACACTAATAAGACATAAAGGGTTCATATGTGCTTATGGTTAGTCATTATAATGCATTATACCTGCATCATAATGTGGAGTTGATCCTGTTTCAGGAGAAGCTCAGCCTGTTGTGTACAGGACAGGATAGACATAACCAGTTCCAGCAGAGACAGAGCCCTGCTGGGTTGATGATAGAATCCCTTCTAAGCCTGTTGTTAGCAGGGGGTGAGCAATGAGAATCGCAACTCAGTCGTGTCGGAAGTAAAATTCACTGTGCCACGCTCATGTGCATTTGAATGGGCAATTGCTAACACAATGCTATCAGAAGTGAATGTGTGAGTTGGTGTTTATTCAAGGCTTATCAGAAGTTGACTGTTTTGGCATACGGAGGCCAGACTACTCCTGCTTGACTGCCTGCACTTCTTACAAAATATTGACTCTGAAATATGAACACCAGTACTGTAAAACTAAAATGAGTACCGGACATTTTAATTCCACTTCAAGAACTTCCACACTACACATCTTACTTTAAAAAATAACTCTGAGATTAGTTGTTGTTTTAACTCAGCAGCACCCAGGGGGTTCAGTGATTTGACAAGAGAAAGGCCCATCCTGGAGATTAGTTGTTGTTTTAACTCAGCAGCACCCAGGGGGTTCAGTGATTTGCCAAGAGAAAGGCCCATCCTGGAGATTAGTTGTTGTTTTAACTCAGCATCACCCAGGGGGTTCAGTGATTTGCCAAGAGAAAGGCCCATCCTGGAGATTAGTTGTTGTTTTAACTCAGCAGCACCCAGGGGGTTCAGTGATTTGACAAGAGAAAGGCCCATCCTGGAGAAGAGTTGTTGTTTTAACTCAGCAGCACCCAGGGGGTTCAGTGATTTGACAAGAGAAAGGCCCATCCTGGAGATTAGTTGTTGTTTTAACTCAGAAGCACCCAGGGTGTTCAGTGATTTGACAAGAGAAAGGCCCATCCTGGAGATTAGTTGTTGTTTTAACTCAGCAGCACCCAGGGGGTTCAGTGATTTGCCAAGAGAAAGGCCCATCCTGGAGATTAGTTGTTGTTTTAACTCAGCAGCACCCAGGGGGTTCAGTGATTTGACAAGAGAAAGGCCCATCCTGGAGAAGAGTTGTTGTTTTAACTCAGCAGCACCCAGGGGGTTCAGTGATTTGACAAGAGAAAGGCCCATCCTGGAGATTAGTTGTTGTTTTAACTCAGAAGCACCCAGGGTGTTCAGTGATTTGACAAGAGAAAGGCCCATCCTGGAGATTAGTTGTTGTTTTAACTCAGCAGCACCCAGGGGGTTCAGTGATTTGCCAAGAGAAAGGCCCATCCTGGAGATTAGTTGTTGTTTTAACTCAGCAGCACCCAGGGTGTTCAGTGATTTGACAAGAGAAAGGCCCATCCTGGAGATTAGTTGTTGTTTTAACTCAGCAGCACCCAGGGGGTTCAGTGATTTGCCAAGAGAAAGGCCCATCCTGGAGATTAGTTGTTGTTTTAACTCAGCAGCACCCAGGGTGTTCAGTGATTTGACAAGAGAAAGGCCCATCCTGGAGATTAGTTGTTGTTTTAACTCAGCAGCACCCAGGGGGTTCAGTGATTTGACAAGAGAAAGACCCGTCCTAGAGATTAGTTGTTGTTTTAACTCAGCAGCACCCAGGGGGTTCAGTGATTTGACAAGAGAAAGGCCCATCCTGGAGATTAGTTGTTGTTTTAACTCAGCAGCACCCAGGGGGTTCAGTGATTTGACAAGAGAAAGGCCCATCCTGGAGATTAGTTGTTGTTTTAACTCAGCATCACCCAGGGGGTTCAGTGATTTGACAAGAGAAAGGCCTGTACTGGAGATTAGTTGTTGCTTTAACTCAGCAGCACCCAGGGGGTTCAGTGATTTGACAATTTAACTCAGCAGCACCCAGGGGATTCAGTGATTTGACAAGAGAAAGGCCCATCCTGGAGATTAGTTGTTGTTTTAACTCAGCATCACCCAGGGGGTTCAGTGATTTGACAAGAGAAAGGCCCGTCCTGGAGATTAGTTGTTGTTTTAACTCAGCAGCACCCAGGGGGTTCAGTGATTTGACAAGAGAAAGGCCCATCCTGGAGATTAGTTGTTGTTTTAACTCAGCATCACCCAGGGAGTTCAGTGATTTGACAAGAGAAAGACCAGTCCTAGAGATTAGTTGTTGTTTTAACTCAGCATCACCCAGGGGGTTCAGTGATTTGACAAGAGAAAGACCCATCCTGGAGATTAGTTGTTGTTTTAACTCAGCATCACCCAGGGGGTTCAGTGATTTGACAAGAGAAAGGCCCGTCCTGGAGATTAGTTGTTGTTTTAACTCAGCAGCACCCAGGGGGTTCAGTGATTTGACAAGAGAAAGGCCCATCCTGGAGATTAGTTGTTGTTTTAACTCAGCAGCACCCAGGGGGTTCAGTGATTTGACAAGAGAAAGGCCGTCCTGGAGATTAGTTGTTGTTTTAACTCAGCAGCACCCAGGGGGTTCAGTGATTTGACAAGAGAAAGGCCCATCCTGGAGATTAGTTGTTGTTTTAACTCAGCAGCACCCAGGGGGTTCAGTGATTTGACAAGAGAAAGGCCGGTCCTGGAGATTAGTTGTTGTTTTAACTCAGCATCACCCAGGGGGTTCAGTGATTTGACAAGAGAAAGACCCATCCTGGAGATTAGTTGTTGTTTTAACTCAGCATCACCCAGGGGGTTCAGTGATTTGACAAGAGAAAGACCCATCCTGGAGATTAGTTGTTGTTTTAACTCAGCATCACCCAGGGGGTTCAGTGATTTGACAAGAGAAAGGCCCGTCCTGGAGATTAGTTGTTGTTTTAACTCAGCATCACCCAGGGGGTTCAGTGATTTGACAAGAGAAAGGCCCGTCCTGGATCAGGACCTGCGTTTCTATAGGCTTTTGTATAAAGAAATATGCTGACCAATTAACCGTCAGAGTTCTCTGGGTCGAGCGGGACTTCTCTCCCTTTCTCTGGTACAGTAATACACACACACACAGACACACTCACACAGTAATACCCCTGTACTGCAGAGAGTCACTGCTCAATTAGACAAAATTGTCCCCATATGCCTCCGCAGTTCTACAATCTGCGTGCAGGAACCCTGTTTATAAATCCTATTTCTGTCTGAGCGAGCCCCTCGAACGGACATGTGCTTCAGCACAGCCAAACAGAGAGGAGAAAACCGCAGTCAGGAAGCACTAATCTGCCCCCCACTACCATGAAATGATCAGGGCTTTCATGCCAGCTTTGCTTTACAATTATGTGCATGAGTCGGAGTCAGAGCGCTCTCGTTCGAATTTGTGCTTATGTTCTCTCTCTCTCTAACACACACATTGTCCTAACATCTGTCTTAAGTTGGATTTCATCACTGCACCATAGAGATATATATCAAATCAAATCAAAGTTTATTTGTCATGTGTGCTAAATACAGCAGGTGTAGACCTTACAGTGAAATGCTTACTTACAGGCTCTAACCAATAGTGCAAAAAAGGTATTGGTGAACAATAGGTAGGTAGAGAAACAAAACAACAGCAAAAAGACAGGCTATATACAGTAGCGAGGCTACATACAGACAACGGTTAGTCAGGCTAATTGAGGTAGTATGAGTATGTACATGTAGATATGGTTCAAGTGACTATGCATATATGATGAACAGAGAGTAGCAGTAGTGTAAAAGAGGGGTTGGCGGGTAGTGGGTGGCGGGTGGCGGGACACAATGCTGATAACCCGGTTAGCCAATGTGCGGGAGCACTGGTTGGTCTGCCCAATTGAGGTAGTATGTGCATGAATGTATAGTTAAAGTGACTATGCATATCTGATAAACAGAGAGTAGCAGCAGCGTAAAAAGAGGGGTTGGGGGGGGGGGGGGGTTGGGGGGGAACACAATGCAAATAGTCCGGGTAGCCATTTGATTACCTGTTCAGGAGTCTTATGGTTTGGGAGTAAAAACTGTTGAGAAGCCTTTTTGTCCTAGACTTGGCATGCCCTCTTCATGACTGTCTTGGTGTGCTTGGAACATTCTAGTTTGTTGTTGATGTGGACACCAAGGAACTTGAAGCTCTCAACCTGCACCACTACAGCCCTGTCGATGAGAATGTGGGTGTGCTCAGTCCTCCTTTTCCTGTAGTCCACAATCATCTCCTTAGTCCTGGTTACGTTGAGGGATAGGTTGTTATTCTGGCACCACCCGGCGAGGTCTCTGACCTCCTGCCTATAGGCTGTCTTGTCATTGTCGGTGATCAGGCCTACCACTGTTGTGTTGTCTGTAAACTTAATGATGGTGTTGGAGTCGTGCCTGGCCATGCAGTCGTGGGTGAACAGGGAATACAGGAGGGGACTGAGCACGCACCCCTGGGGAGCTCCAGTGTTGAGGATCAGCGTGGCAGATGTGTTGCTACCTACCCTCACCACCTGGGGGTGGCCCGTCAGGATGTCCAGGATCCAGTTGCAGAGGGAGGTGTTAAGTCCCAGTATCCTTAGCTTATTGATGAGCTTTGAGGGTACTATGGTGTTGAATGCTGAGCTATACTTAATGAATAGCATTCTCACATAAGTGTTCCTTTTGTCCAGGTGGGAAAGGGCAGTGTGGAGTGCAATAGAGATTGCATCATCTGTGGATCTGTTTGGGCGGTATGCAAATTGGAGTGGGTCTAGGGTTTCTGGGATAATGGTGTTGACGTGAGACATTACCAACCTTTCAAAGCACTTCATGGCTACCGACGTGAGTGCTACGGGTCAGTAGACATTTAGGCAGGTTGCCTTAGTGTTCTTGGGCACAGGGACTATGGTGGTCTGCTTGAAACATGTTGGTATTACAGACTCAATCAAGGACATGTTGAAAATGTCAGTGAAGACACCTGCCAGTTGGTCAGCACATGCCCGGAGCACACGTCCTGGTAATCCGTCTGGCCCTTCAGCCTTGTGTATGTTGACCTGTTTAAAGGTCTTACTCACGTCGGCAACGGAGAGCGTGAATTTGCCTCAGTGTTGCTTGCCTCGAAGCGAGCATAGAAGTGATTTAGCTCGTCTGGTTGGCTCGTGTCACTGGGCAGCTCGCGACTGTGCTTCCCTTTGTAGTCTGTAATAGTTTGCCATCCCTGCCACATAAGACGAGCGTCAGAGCCGGTGTAGTATGATTCAATCTTATCCCTGTATTGATGCTTTGCCTGTTTGGTGGTTCGTCGCAGGGCATAGCAGGATTTCTTGTAAGCTTCTGGGTTAGAGTCCCGCACTTTGAAAGCGGCAGCTCTACCCTTTAGCGCAGTGCTAATGTTGCCTGTAATCCATGGCTTCTGGTTGGGGTATGTACGTACAGTCACTGTGGGGACGACGTCCTCGATGCACTAATTGATAAAGCCAGTGACTGATGTGGTGTACTCCTCAATGCCATCGGAAGAATCCCAGAACATGTTCCAGTCTGTGATAGCAAAACAGTCCTGTAGTTTAGCATCTGCTTCATTTGACCACTTTTTTATAGACCGAGTCACTGGTGCTTCCTGCTTTAATTTTTGCTTGTAAGCAGGAATCAGGAGGATAGAGTTGTGGTTGGATTTACCAAATGGAGGGTGAGGGAGGGCTTTGTACGCGTCTCTGTGTGTGGAGTACAGGTGATCTATGATTTTTTTCTCTCTGGTTGCACATTTAACATGTTGATGGAAATTTGATAGAACTGATTTAAGTTTCCCTGCATTAAAGTCTCCGGCCACTAGGAGCGCTGCCTCTCGGTGAGTGGTTTCCTGTTTGCTTATTTCCTTATACAGCTGACTGAGTGCGGTTTTAGTGCCAGCATCTATCTATGGTGGTAAATAAACAGCCACAAAAAGTATAGCTGAAAACTCTCTAGACAAGTAGTGTGGCCTGCAATTTATCACAATATACTCTACTTCAGGCGAGCAAAATCTAGAGACTTCCTTAGATTTCATGCACCAGCTGTTGTTTACAACATGCACAGACCGCCCCGCCTCGTCTTACCGGAGTGTGCTGTTCTATCCTGCCGGTGCAGCGTATATCCCGCTAGCTGAATATCCATGTCGTCATTCAGCCACGATTCCGTGAAACATAGGATATTACAGTTTTTGATGTCCCGTTGGTAGGATATTCATGATCGTACCTCGTCTAGTTTATTGTCCAATGATTGCACGTTGGCGATTAATATTGACGGTAACGGCAGCTTTCCCACTCGCCTTTTCCGGGTCCTGACCAGGCATCCAGCTCTTTTTCCTCTGTACCTGCGTCGCTTCCTCTTGCAAATAACGGGGATGTTGGCCCTGTTGGGTGTTTGGAGAATGTCCTTGGCGTCTTGCTAGTTGAAGAAAAAATCTTTGTCTAATCCAAGGTGAGTGATCGCTGTTCTGATATCCAGAAGCTCTTTTTTGCCGTAAGATACAGTTACAGAAACATTATGTACAAAGTAAGTTACAAATAACGTGAAAAAAAACACATAATAGCACAATTGGTTAGGAGACCGTAAAACTGCTGCCATTTCTCCCAGCGCCATTTTGTAATAGATGGAGATATATAGAATAATATAGATATAGTGATATAGAGATTTAGAAATGGATAGATATATATAGAGATATAGCAATGTAGAGATATAGAGATTTAGAGATATATAGAGATATAGCAATGTAGAGATATAGAGATTTAGAGATATATAGAGATATAGCAATGTAGAGATATAGAGATATTATCAGGTTTCAGGTAAGACCCAGGTGCAGACTGTGTTGGAGTAACAATGTTTATTGCAAAAACAGGGGCAGACAAATGACAGATCAAGGCGGGCAGGGGTCGATAATCCAGAGTAGGGGCAAAGGCACAGGATGGCAGGCAGGCTCAGAGTCAGGACAGGCAAGGGTCAAAACCAGGAGGGCGAGAAACAGCAAGACTGGGGGAAAGCAGGAGCTGAGTGAAACCACTGGTTGACTTGAGCAAACAAGGCGAATTGGCCCAGACAGACAGAAAACACAGGTATAAATACCCAGGGGATAAGTGGGGAAGATGGGCGACACCTGGAGGGGGGTGGAGACAAGCACAAGGACAGGTGAAACAGATCAGGGCGTGATAGATATAGAGAGTAGAGATATAGAGATGTAGAGATATACAGTGATATATAGATATATGGATATATATAATTATAGAATAATTTATATAGTGAATTATAGATATGGAATCATGTAGTAACCAAAAAAGTGTTAAACCAATCAAAATATATTTTATATTTGAGATTCTTCAAAAAGCCACCCTTTGCCTTGATGACATCTTTGCACACTCTTTGCATTCTCTCATCCAGCTTCATGAGGTAGTCACCTGGAATGAACCCTGTTTATAAATCCTATTTCTGTCCGAGCGAGCCCCTCGAACGGACATGTGCTTCAGCACAGCCAACCAGAGAGGAGAAAACTGCAGTCAGGAAGCACTAATCTGCCCCCCGCTACCATGAAATGATCAGGGCTTTCATGCCAGCTTTGCTTTATGTGCATGAGTTGGAGTCAGAGCGCTCTCGTTCGTATTTGTGCTTATGTACTCTCTCTCTCTCTCTCTCTAACACACACATTGTCCTAACATCTGTTTTAAGTTGGATTTCATCAGTGCACCATAGAGATATATAGATATAGAGATAGAGATATATCTAATTATATAGATATAGAGATGCAGTGTTATAGAGATATAGAGATGTAGAGATACAGTGATATAGAGATATAGAGATATATAGTGATATATAGATATATATAATATATAGATATAGAGATGCAGTGTTATAGAGATACATTGATATAGAGATGTAGAGATATATAGAGATGTAGAGATACATTGATATAGAGATGTAGAGATATAGAGATACAGTGATATAGAGATATATAGTTATAGAGATATAGTGATATATAGATATATATAATAATATATAGAGAGAGATTTAGAGATATAGAAATATATGGATATAGAGATATAAAGATGTAGAGATATATAGATATATGATGATATAGAGATATAGACATACAGTGATATATAGATATAGAGATATAGAGATATTGAGAATAATAGATATATACACTACCGGTCAAAAGTTTTAGAACACATACTCATTCAAATGTTTTTCTTTATTTTAACTATTTTCTATATTGTAGAATATTAGTGAAGAAATCAAAACTATGAAATATAACCTACGGAATCATGTAGTAACCAAAAAAGTGTAAAGCAAATCATCATCATCATCAAATGTATTTATAAAGCCCTTTTTACATCAGCCGATGTCACAAAGGGCTTTACAGAAACAGTCTATGTCATGGAAAGAGCAGGTGTCCTTAATGTTTTGTACACTCAGTGTATGTTGTGTCTACCAGCTCATTCCCACAGAAAACTGCCGAGGGAAGCAGTACCACCCAGTCAACCATCAGACTCCACTGTGAGACGCCTCACAGAAGATATTGAACCATAATTGCAAATCCAAGATCTCAATATCTTTACAGTAGAAGCTAACAAAACACACAACCTGACAAGGTGCACACTGATCAGTAAAGAGAAGAGAGGCTAACATTCTAGAACGGTCCCTTTCCTCTGCACAGTTCTCACAGTGAGAAACAATAGGATTACAAATCAAAATATATTTTATATTTGAGATTCTTGAAATAGCCAACCTTTGCCATGATGACATCTTTGCACACTCTTGGCATTCTCTCAACCAGGTAGTCACTTGGAATGCATTTCAATTAACAAGCGTGCATTCTTAAAAGTTAATTTGTGGAATTGCTCTCCTTCTAAATGCGTTTGAGCCAATCAGTTGTGTTGAATCAAGGTAGGGAGGTATACAGAAGATAGCCCATATTACGGCAAGAACAGCTAAAATAAGCAAACAGAAACGAGATATATATATAGAGATATATAGATATGGAGATATAGATATATATATATATAGATATAGAGATACAGAGATATATAGATATATGGATATAAAGAGAATAATATATAGATATATAGATATAGAGAAATATAGATATATAGAGATACAGAGATATATATAGAAATAGAGATATATAGATATATGGATATATAGAGATATAGAGATATAGAGAATAATATATATAGAGAGATATAGAAATATAGAGAGATATATAGATATATGGATATATAGAGATAGAGAATAATATATAGAGAGAGAGATATAGAGATATAGAAATATATAGAAATATAGAGATATATAGAAAATAATATATATAGATATAGAGATATATGGATATATAGAGATATATAGATACAGAGATACAGAGATATATAGATATATATATCACTGTATCGCAATATAGATATATTGATATCACTATCTACCTCTGTTGCATTTAATTTTATGTTTTAATATCATACACAGCAAAATATTTGCAGCCCTTACCCTATCTCTCTCCCATCCCTCCCCCATCTTTCTCCCATCCGTCCCCCTCTATCTCCCATCCATTTTACATTTACATTTAGTCATTTAGCAGACGCTCTTATCCAGAGCAACTTACAGTAGTGAATACATACATTTCATTAAAAAATGTTTTTGTACTGGCCCCCCGTGGGAATCGAACCACAACCCTGGCGTTGCAAACACCATGCTCTACCTATCCCTCTCTCTATCTCTCTCCCATCCCTCTCCCTATTCCTCCCCCATCCCTCCCCATCTCTCTCCCATCCCTCACCTTAACTCTCTCCCATCCCTCTCCCTATTCCTCCTCCATCCCTCCCCATCCCTCACCTTAACTCTCTCCCATCCCTCGCCCTAACTCTCTCCCATCCCTCACCCTAACTCTCTCCCATCCCTCACCCTATCTCTCCTCTCCCATCCCTCACCTATCTCTCTCCTATCCCTCCCCCAATCTCTCTCGCATCCCTCCCCCATTTCTCCCCATCCCTCCCCATCTCTCCCCCAATCTCTTTCCCCTGTCTCCCTACCATCTCTCCCCTGTCTCCCTTCCTTGTCTCCCTTCCATCTCTCCCCTGTTTCACTGGCCTGTCTCCCTTCCATCTCTCCCCTGTCTCCCTTCCATCTCTCCCCTGTCTCCCTTCCATCTATCCCCTGTCTCACTGCCCTGTCTCCCTTCCATCTCTCCCCTGTCTCCCTTCCATCTCTACCCTGTCTCATTACCATCTCTCCCCTGTCTCATTACCATCTCTCCCCTGACCAAGAAGGGCCTTCATCAGGGAGGTGACCAAGAACCTGATGGTCACTCTGACAGAGCTCCAGATTTCCTCTGTGGAGATGGGAGCACCTTCCAGAAGGACAACCCTCTCTGCGGCACTCCACCAATCAGGCCTTTATGGTAGGGTGGCCAGACATGACAGCCCACTTGGAGTTTGCCAAAAGGAACCTAAAGGACTCTCAGACCATGAGAAACAAGATTCTCTGGTCTGATGAAACCAAGATTGAACTTTGGCCTGAATGCCAAGCGTCACGTCTAGAGGAAACCTGGCACCATCCCTATGGTGAAACATGGGGGTGGCAGCATACTGCTGTGGGCATTTTTTCAGTGGCATGTTTTCAGTGAGATGTTTTTCAAAACATCTCAGGAGGTGTCCTTGAGTGGCCCAACCAGAGCCCGGACTTGAACCTGATTGAACATCTCTGGAGAGACCTGACCTGAAAATAGCTGTGCAGCAACGCTCCCCATCCAACCTGACAGAGCTTGAGATGATCTGCAGAGAAGATTCATAATCCAAAGAGAAGGCCATAGAGAAGCCAAATTTAGACATAGTATATCATTTAACAGTTCCATTTCACGTCATGCTGTTCATATAAATAATTGATTGTCATTTACCGGTTTCTCGCAGTTATTTATCCCGGGATAAGGGAGTGTTTTTTACCGGTAAATCTCGGTAACCGGGTTCCCGCCATTCAACCCTAGTTGTTAGTGACTTTGGGGCCAAGGGTCATTAGTGTCTTTGGGGCCGAGGTTTGTTAGTGTCTTTGGGGCCGAGGTTTGTTAGTGACTTTGGGGCCGAGGGTTGTTAGTGTCTTTGGGGCCGAGGGTCATTAGTGTCTTTGGGGCTGAGGTTTGTTAGTGTCTTTGGGGCCGAGGTTTGTTAGTGACTTTGGTGCCTAGGGGGACTGCAGTAGCTCCTACCTCTAGCCTCTCTACTCCCTCTACCCCCTCTACCCCCTCTGGCCCTCTACCTCCTATGCCCCCTCCGCCCATCTACCCCCTCCACCCTCTACCCCCTCCACCCCTCTACCCTCTCTACCCTCCACCCCTCTACCTCCTCCACCCATCTACCCCCTCCGCCCCTCTACCCTCTCCACCCCATTACCCCCTCCGTGTCTCTACCCCCTCCGCCCCTCTACCCCCTCTACCCCTCCACCCCTCCACCCCTCCACCCCTCTACCTCCTATGCCTCCTCCGCCCCTCTACCCCTTCCACCCCTCAAACCCCCCTCCAACCCTCTACCCCTCTGCCCCTCCGCCCCTCCGCCCCTCTACCCCCTCCACCCCCTCTACCCCCTCCGTTCCTCTACCCCCTCAGCCCCTCTACCCCCCCCAACCCCCTCTGCCCCTCTACCCCCTCTGCCCCTCCACCCCTCCACCCTCTACCCCCTCCACCCCTCTACCCTCTCTACCCTCCACCCCTCTACCCCCTCCGTTCCTCTACCCCCTCAGCCCCTCTACCCCCTCTACCCCTCTACTCCTCTACCCCCTCTTCTCCCTTTACCCCCTCCGCCCCTCTATCCCCTCCACCCCTCAGCCCCTCTACCCCCTCTGCCCCTCTACCCCCTCCGCCCCGTCCAGTCCCCATGCTCTAACCTTAACACAACACAGTCGCACCTAATTAGTGGTCCCTATGGGAGACGTCGTTAAGGCTGTCCTAACGAGCTGCGATGGCTCTCCGCGGGTCAATCTAATCAGACAGAGGGCTAGGGAGGAAGTGGGTCGAGGCTTATTAACGCCATCAGTGGCGGGGGTAGTGGGGGGGAGGGTGGGACGGGGACCATCAATGGCGGGGGTAGTGGGGGGGAGGGTGGGACGGGGCCCATCAATGGCGGGGGTAGTGGGGGGGAGGGTGGGACGGGGACCATCAATGGCGGGGGTAGTGGGGGGAGGGTGGGACGGGGACCATCAGTGGCGGGGGTAGTGGGGGGAGGGTGGGACGGGGACCATCAGTGGCGGGGGGAGTGGGGGGGAGGGTGGGACGGGGACCATCAGTGGCGGGGGTAGTGGGGGGGAGGGTGGGACGGGGACCATCAGTGGTGGGGGTAGTGGGGGGGAGGGTGGGACGGGGACCATCAGTGGCGGGGGTAGTGGGGGGAGGGTGGGACGGGGACCATCAGTGGCGGGGGTAGTGGGGGGAAGGGTGGGACGGGGACCATCAGTGGCGGGGGTAGTGGGGGGGAGGGTGGGACGGGGACCATCAGTGGCGGGGGTAGTGGGGGGGAGGGTGGGACGGGGACCATCAGTGGCGGGGGTAGTGGGGGGGAGGGTGGGAGCTAATGGGTAGGGGGTGACGAGGCGGCCAGCGCCAGCCAGGGCCACGGATCACCTTGAATTCATTAGGGTTAGGGCAGGTAGTAGCTACACCCTTAACTCACACTATACTAAACACTAATGGCTATTGGTGCACTTTCTCTCTCTTACTGACCTGCGAAGGACACATAAACAAGACAGGCAGTCTCCGATAAGCTCTTCTAATTACAAACACACATGTAAGCCCATGCCTACACATCATTATATAATGATTATTTATTTCTTCAGATACTTGGCGCTGTACAAACGACTGATCCTCAACATCATGAGGCTCGTACCAGGTGACGTTCCTTAAACTATTCACTTCACTTTATTCCCAAAAACTGACTGAGAAATAATAATATCACATTTTCATCAGATGAGCAATGTTTTTGGTAAAGAGAAATATGCTATATATTACAGGACATCTTGCTATGCTATGGCTAGTTTAAGATGTAGCCTACGTCTTTTTCATTATATGGCTTGCCTGGTCCGTGAGTTTTGGTGGGCGGCCCTCTCTTGGCAGGTTTGTTGTGGTGCCATATTTTTTCCATTTTTTAATAATGGATTTAATGGTGCTCCGTGGGATGTTCAAAGTTTCAGATATTTTTTTATAACCCAACCCTGATCTGTACTTCTCCACAACTTTGTCCCTGACCTGTTTGGAGAGCTCCTTGGTCTTCATGGTGCCGCTTGCTTGGTGGGCCCCTTGTTTAGAGGTGTTGCAGACTCTGGGGCCTTTCAGAACAGGTGTATATATACTGATATCATGTGACACTTGCACACAGGTGGACTTTATTTATCTAATTATGTGACTTCTGAAGGTAATTGGTTGCACCAGATCTTATTTAGGGGCTTCATAGCAGAGGGGGTGAATACATATGCACCCACCACTTTTCAGTTTTTATTTTCTTTAATTTCACTTCACCAATTTGGACTATTTTGTATGTCTATTGCATGAAATCCAATTAAAAATATATTTAAATTACAGGTTGTAATGCAACAGAATAGGAAAAATGCCAAGTGGGTGAATACTTTTGCAAGGCATTGTAGATGGTATTTATACATTATAAAAATTTCAGTCACATGAGAATGGTATTATATGCTGTATTATAGATATTTTCATCTGACCTAGATAGTTGGTGTGTATGCATTGATATGTAGGCTATGTGTGCCTTTTTTTTTTAAATGTGTGTCGTTCTGTCCTTGAGCTGTTGTGTATTAACGTTCTGTATTATGTCATGTTTCATGTTTTGTGTGGACCCCAGGAAGAGTAGCTGCTCCTTTTGCAACAGCTAATGGGGTTCCTAATAAAATGCTAAATAACAAATCTAGATGTGGTCATTGCTATTGATAGTCTCTCTATTATCTTGATATAATAGCTATTACACAGCATGTCCCTCTGAAAATCAGTCTGGCAATTCCATAAACTGAATTAGATAGAGTACATGAGTATTATAGTATTGTATTCATCTCCATGCCCCATCTCCTCCTCCTCCTCCTAGGTGGAGCTGTGATGCTGTTGGTGTAGTATTGTATTCATCTCCATGCCCCATCTCCTCCTCCTCCTCCTAGGTGGAGCTGTGATGCTGTTGGTGTAGTATTGTATTCATCTCCATGCCCCATCTCCTCCTCCTCCTCCTAGGTGGAGCTGTGATGCTGTTGGTGTAGTATTGTATTCATCTCCATGCCTCATCTCCTCCTACGTAGGTGGAGCTGTGATGCTGCTGGTGTATCAATACATATCTGGATGGTTAAATAAGAACTGGTGACGAGGAGATGCCCACCAACCTGCCTTAAGGTGCACACCAGCCTGTCTGATGAAGCCCACCAGCCTGTCTGATGAAGCCCACCAGCCTATCTGATGAAGCCCACCAGCCTGCCTGATGAAGCCCACCAGCCTGCCTGATGAAGCCCACCAGCCTGTCTGATGAAGCCCACCAGCCTATCTGATGAAGCCCACCAGCCTGTCTGATGAAGCCCACCAGCCTATCTGATGAAGCCCACCAGCCTGTCTGATGAAGCCCACCAGCCTGCCTTAAGGTGCCCACCAGCCTGTCTGATGAAGCCCACCAGCCTGCCTTAAGGTGCCCACCAGCCTGTCTGATGAAGCCCACCAACCTGCCTTAA